>NW_019417021.1:5224-15234 GCF_000390285.2 Anoplophora glabripennis | reverse complement strand
AACCGGATTCAGACGTTTTGTCTCGAAAAATCCATCCTCGGTGTATTCGTTCCAAATTTTTTATTTAGATTTCTTAGTTTAGTGAATTATCGTACACTGTAAATGACCCTGTGAAATCCATCTAGTTATTTAAACCAAAAATAAGTTTTATTTTAAGAAAAATCAGTGGGGTATAATTTTTTCTTTAAAAATATCCAGAGACAGTGCACGCGCCCCTGATGAAACCGAAAACAATATTTTTATCGTAAAACATGTATTGTTGTTAATTGTCAAAGCCTATAAAATTTCATTAAAATATTCTGAGCGGTTTCCGCAATTTTATAAATTTGTATTTTTTAATTAAAACTTTAACACCCTGTAGATCGGAAACTAATCGTTTTCGGAATATGGTATATTAAGGAAATATATCACAAATTACTTGTACTATATAACCTCCTGCAACGAATGCATCGACTTACCAGACGCCCGTATACCTACTATGAAAATATAAGTTAGTAAGCTATTGAATAGAGAGGATTTTAAGAGAACTATGACGTTCAAGATATTTTATTACATGAATCGTTGAAATGGTCATTTTAGATGAAAAAACCGCGGAGTGCTATTAAATTGGAGGGTGGAAATTGGAGATAGGGGTGAAAATGCACCCGTTTCAGTTTTTAATTGTAGCTCGAAACGAAGCAAAATTTCGTTATAGTTCATAGGAAAAAATATTTAGAGAATTGAATTTCCCAATTTTTATTTTGAAATTTGTATTAGGACATTATTTAAGGTTATAAACAGATTTGTTTTATAAAAATGTTGTGTTAAATAATAAATAATGATACTTCCTTCTTGAGTTTTAATTTATGAGCACCCTGTATATCTAATCTAAGATGTTTGTATGACAGTCTCATTTTTTCGAAGGGCACATTTTTTTATAAAGAGTGATATTTTTCGATATAAAGTCAAAAACAAAAGAGTTTCTCCTCTTGTCAACTCCATCCGTGGACACACTGTATATACATTATTAATAAACTTTATTGTACGTAAATTCTCAAGTTTTTACTAAATTATTTTATTAAAAACGTAAAAAAAATTAAAAAATCTTATTTTTTGCTTTCTTTAAAATTATTTGTTAACGATTTTTTGCATAAAATTTTCCTTTTACATTTTCTAAATAAGCCATTGAGATGAGAAATTTTATTCTCTACAAAATTTTACCTATGGACTATACCGAAATTTTGCTTCGTTTTCGTGCTATATTTAAAAAACTGCAAAAGTACATTTTCACCTCTTATCTTCAGTTTCAACCCTCTAATTTAATAGCATCCCGCGGTTTTTTAATTTTTAATGACCTTTCGAACAAGTCATGTGATGAGAATACTCGCACGTCTTATTTCTTTCCTTTTTTGCAAAAAATGAGAATTATAACGTATAAGGGTAAACGCGACGAAAATCGAAAAATTGGTTAAGTTTGAGCGGCCATATATCAGTCAACTTCCATCCAAAAATACTTTACAACCGCTTGTTTTGAAGGAAATTTTATCTACTCTTTTTTCTATGAAGCAATGCCTATACCTAGCTTTACTCAAAAGAAAACTAGAGGCAAAAAAGTAAAAAAAGTCAGTAAATCGAATTTTTTGCTTTTATTGAAATTGTTTATTAACGATTTTTTTGCATACAATTTTCCTTTTAAATTTTTTAAATAAGCTATTTCCATGGAAAATTCAATTCTCTAAATAATTTTCTCTATAAACTACAGCGAAATTTTGCTTCGTTTTCGAGTTACAATTAAAAAACTGGAAGGGGTGCATTTTCACCCCTATTTCCAATTTCCACCCTCTAATTTAATAGCACTCCGCGATTTTTTCATTTAAAATGACCCTTTGAACAATTCAAAAAATAGCTTGAACGTCAAACTTCCTTTTAATCCTGTTTTTTGGATATATTCAATAGCCTATAGCGCCAGGGAAAAAAGTTGTAAATACGCAAAAATTGCATTTTAAATTTTTCCAATTTTTTCCAATATAACTTTGTAAATAAGCAGTTCAGAAAAAACCACTACTAATGATATTATTTGTTATGAAGTTTCGTACAAGATAGAATTTTGATACTCGTGCAAGTCTAGCCACATAAATATGTTGCTAGATAGCCAAAACAGAAAAAATATGAAAAAAACCTACCAAATTCAATTTTTGTTGTTTTGCAACTAACGCTTGTTGACTTTGACACTTGATATCTTGGAACTTATATGACTCATTTGAACATTTTTTTTTAATTTAACTGTTTTTCAGAGAGTTTTTTCTTAGTACTTTGATATATTTCCCAACCCGCAAAACCACTTCACGAAATTATTTGTTTATAAGAAAAAGAAGAAAATTGATATAATGATTCTATATGATAGTTAAGGGGCAAGTATCTGTAACTTAAAAAACGAACTGAGAACACACTTCGATATTTGTATATAATGCAATTCAAAATTACATAGTAGGCTGCGATAGCAATTTTGACATTCTGAGCAGTTAGAAAAAAGAATAAATAATGCTTTTCATCAGATTCAAGCAACAATAAATTTCGAACAAGTTACATTTTCGTTACTAAAAACATGTCGGGCCTGTGTTCGTGGAAATGGAGGTATTTTCGAGCATTTACTCAAATAAAATCATTAAAATGACTAATTTTATTATTTTTTTTATTCGAATAAATAAATCGAATGATTAGTGCTTGTCAAGTCATTTAAGTAAAAGTGTATTCAGTTGGTTTTTTAAGTTTTACTCGAAAATCAAACATTTTTCGAAAAACATAAGAGTAGTAATTGGTAGAAAGTTGAAAGACGAATCCGAACAGATCATGGTTGTTACCGTAAAGCAATGGCGTACTATTTTATTTAGAAAAATTCGCTACATATATCCTGTATCTCCGTCACTAGAGCATGTAAATTTTAGGAAAAGAAATTATTTCACTTACTAGTTTTTAAATTATTTAAAAAAATTAAAAATATTTTAAGTTTAACACACTGTATCTTTTTAACGACGCGTCTTAGATAAAAACTTTATAGGAAAAACTCCCCTTAAAATTCATCAAAGAATACGAGATTTCATTTTTGGTCACCATTTGTGAATCACCCTGTATATCGCATAAACGTCCTAAAGTGAAAAGTTTGAAAAATGACGATAAAACTATAAACAATAATTTAAATTAATAATTTTAGTATATTTATGTTCATCTACTTATGTATCACTATTATCTATTTTAATACAGTTCCCTTGTAAAAAATTGCTATTACGGCCCTGATCAATGCTTTTCCATCCAAGGACACATAAAACTGCTGACTGAGATCAAAGTGCCGATAGCGGAGTAAAACTGCTGGTTTACATATGTTGTATTTTTAGCTAACTTTATAAAAGTAAACGCCTCTTAAGATACAGACCACGAAATATTTTTTAGTATAAACAATATAGGCTTCCCTAAAAAAAGTTTTCTGCTAAAGGTAAAACATTATAATAATTTGTANTTATATAGTAGGCTGCGATAGCAATTTTGACATTCTGAGCAGTTAGAAAAAAGAATAAATAATGCTTTTCATCAGATTCAAGCAACAATAAATTTCGAACAAGTTACATTTTCGTTACTAAAAACATGTCGGGCCTGTGTTCGTGGAAATGGAGGTATATTTGAGCATTTACTCAAATAAAATCATTAAAATTACTAATTTTATTATTTTTTTTATTCGAATAAATAAATCGAATGATTAGTGTTTGTCAAGTCATTTAAGTAAAAGTGTATTCAGTTGGTTTTTTAAGTTTTACTCGAAAATCAAACATTTTTCGAAAAACATAAGAGAGTAGTAATTGGTAGAAAGTTGAAAGACGAATCCGAAAAGATCATGGTTGTTACCGTAAAACAATGGCGTACTATTTTATTTAGAAAAATACGCTACAGATATCCTCTATCTCCGTCACTGGAGCATGTAAATTTTAGGAAAAGTCTTCAGACTTAAAATTATTTCACTTACTAGTTTTTAAATTATTTAGAAAAATTAAAAATATTTTAAGTTTAACACCCTGTATCTTTTTAACGAAGCGTCTTAAATAAAAACTTTATAGGAAAAACTCCCCTTAAAATTAACCAAAGAATACGAGGTGTCATTTTTGGTCACCATTTGTGAATCATCCTGTATATCGCATAAACGTCCTAAGATGAAAAGTTTGACGATAAAACTATTAACAATTATTTAAATTAATAATTTTAGTATTTTTATGTTTATCACTATTTATCTATCTTGTAAAAAATTGCTATAACGGCTCTGATCAATGCTTCTCCATCCAAGGACACATAAAACTGCTGACTGAGATCAAAGTGCCGATAGCGGAGTAAAACTGCTGGTTTACATATGTTGTGTTTTTGGCTAACTTTACAAAAGTAAACGCCTGTTAAGATACAGACCACGAAATATTTTTTAGTATAAACAATATAGGCGTCCCTAAAAAAAGTTTTCTGCTAAAGGTAAAAAATTATAATAATTTGTATATAATGTGTAGAAAATTTCTATTATATGTTCATTTAACCAACAACATATTTTAATTATTTATGTCCTCAAACAATTTTATTATATTGATGTTCAAAAGGTCTCCAAAGTGCTATGTTGTAATAATATTATTAAACCAAATATCCCTCTTATTTCTCCCTTTCGCAATTGTAATATGAATGATTAATAGAAGGTGCCTATAATAAATTAGAATTACTTGAATCACACCAAATTATGCATTGCTGCACTGCACTGCCAGGCGACTTGTCGACAACAACGCCGTTTGCCCTCACGCGTATTCTTCAACTGGGCCTATACATTTCTACCGCCAGCACGTTTAGTTCGACCAGACCTGTATATGGGTATGGCTAAATAAATGTGGGAACAAGTTTTTCAAATATTTCAATTCAGAGTTGCTGCGTCTGTGACCGAACCTGGTACATACTGTCATCCTTTTGGTTCTTCAATTGATATCAGATATCAGACTATACAGTATATCATGAATTATAGCATATATATTCTTAACCATATATTGCTAAAATTGTCATTTTTAATGGGTGTTAATATATTAACCAGGCTATTTAATTTATTTTATTTTCGAATTGTTCTTATCTTTGACTCAATAAAAAGTTTCAAGATATTTACTACTATATTATTAAAGACTTCTTTATTTACACTTTGATTTAGGATTATTGACAAAGTGCCCAGAAAATAAAAACTATGAACTTTTTCTTAAAATTGACTAAGTACCACTATAAATATTTGATAATACTTAAGCATGTATATTAAAATATAGCCGACATAGTGAGTTTATACACAAAAAGGACTATCTAATTATTATCCCCGACGAAAAACAATCTCTCCCGTCGACTGTATCGTCTAAAGAGAGGGCAGAATACACTCTGACTCTCTCCCAGAAAGGTGAATGATTATAAAAATGGTCCACAATTTTTCTCGAGTTTTAACTTGAGCTCTCGTAATTATTTCGTCTTCCCAAGGGCATTACGAGAGTTCGGCAGCAGGCAGGCCCCATCGCGATCTGAAACCGAACGACCTTCCGTCCTTCCCTAAAGCGCGAACGAAACAGCGTTCGAGAAGAGGACGCTCGGCGCCCGACGTGGGGCAGAACTCAAGCGGCGGAATTTTACATAGCTAATGATAATATGTCCCAGTAGATGTATCGGGGCGGAATTATATTTTAGCAGTACTTTGTATTTGTATTTGCTAATTTTTCTTTGCCGTTTTGTCTTTTTTTACCGCTCTCAACAGTTGCGAACGCCTACTTTGCGCCGCCGTTGATGGGCAGGCCGCCCTGCCCTATTCACGCCTAATTTGAACACGGAAAAAATAACAGGAATTAATATCGGCATTTTGGGAATATCGTTCCTTGCGGGGCTCCATCTAATGGGACGTTTTAAGACACATAATTTGTATATTTAATCGAGGGTGGCGAGATGCGTACTCGGTAGGAATGAAAATTGCTCGAGTGCTGATAAAAATTAAAGTAATATAAGGAATGTAACACACTCCGCGCAAATTAAAAATATATATTTTTTACTAACAAATTTGAATCTACACTCAGAAAAGTGTTAAGCATAATTTTTTAACTTGTCACTTTAAATTTTAGTTAATTCTACTTTAAATCAATACAATAATAACAAACTATCATTATTTTAAATATTGACTTCTTCAACCAATAAATATTTAGTACATATAATTTTTATTTGAAACTGGAACTTTAAATTCAAAATTTGTTTAACTACAGTTTTAACTAGTGCTGTGGATAATATTTAAATAGGTAATTTAAACTTACGATTTAATTCACCGTACTTTTAAATTTTCAACTAACATAATGTACTTGCATAATTGTAATTTTAAACTTTAACTTGCACTGAAATAAGTAAATATGTAAATTTTATAATTGAAACTGGCACTTTAAATTGATAATAAAGTTAATTACAGTTTTAAACCAGTATTATGTATAATTGATATTTTAAATTTAAGTTACAGTATTTTGCGTAATTTTTACTTGCACTAGCACTTTCAGTTGGCAAATATGTTAAATAGGCACTTTAAATTAAGAATTAAGTGCGGCTGTCATTTTAAACTGATATTTATTTATAATTGTCACTTTAAACGCCGTTTTTTCACTAACGCCCATTTAAATTATACATAATCGCTATTTTGAAACAGTATTATAACTGACTGAAAGGATACTTGTGACACACTTTAAATAGAGCCTTTCGAACAATTGCCTTACTTTACTTTGCACTTACTTTACTTACTTTAAACTACTATTTACGTATAAATGCTAATTTATAACTACAATATGCGTAAATGGATTAAAATAAAATTAGTTATCTATAAATTACTGTTAATTTAAATAAAGTTTAAAGTTCTCGTGCATTTTGGTGTTAACAGACACTTTAAATTGGCTTTTATTTATAATTGGCATTTTAAACTTATATCTATAAACAATTGCTAATTTGCATAACTGCTATTTAGAAATAGTATTTAAAATTGACAATTACAAATGTATGTATCGCACTTTAAACAGATACTTTTAAATTACAGTCACTTTAAACTACTACATATTATCTGCAAATATTATTTGAAACCGTTATTTATTTAAACGTCAATCTAAATTATTCATAATTGCTATTTTGAAGTTGTGTTTTTATAATTATTTGTAATTTTGATGCACTTTAAATAAACACTTAGAGTAATTGTCAATTTAAACTACCATTATTTGGAAATACCATTTTAAATTATTACTTATTTAAACGTCGATCTAACTTATCCATAATTGCTGTTTTGAACTAGTGATTTAAATTGACAATTATGATTACTTATAGTTTTGATACACTTTAAATAGACACTTATGAGTAACACTTCATAAATAATTATTAAATGCATTTAAAAACTGTCAGTTACACATCACTGTCAGTTTTATACAGAAATGATAAATATTATGCACATTATATCAGAAATTTAGGTCAAATATCAACTTGAAATTTCAATATGATTTAGTGCTAGAAGAGGATTTGAAATGATTATTTGTGATTGCTATTTTAAACTGCAATTTTCTTTTAAACGACAATTGAAACTACAAATTATGCATAAACAAACACTTTAAATTGCTATTCATTTGTGATTGCCATTTTAAACTGCTATTTACTTGTAAAACTACAATTGAAATTACTAATTGTGCATAATTGTACTATTTTGTAGTACTTTAAATTAACAATGATGAACATTGCAATTACAATGTACTTTTTTATTTTCAAACATCAACTTAAATTATTCATAAATACAATTTTGAAGTAGTATTTAAAATTGATAATTATGAATATTTGCAGTTTTGATGCACTTTAAACAGATACTTATGAATAACTGCTACTTTGTACTACCATTCACGTGCGGTTGCTAAATAAAATGTTAATACGGGTAAAAACATTTAAAAATTGTCACCTGTCAGTTTAAATTGTCAATTAGGTATACCAGAATTATGTATATTATATCTGGAATATGGATACAATATTTTAAAGTTATATTCATTAGCAACTGCAGTTTTAAATTTGATACTTATGAATATTTATATTTATACTGCACTTTAACCAAACATTTGTAACACTACCACAATTCGAATCACTTCGGTATAGTATCTGCGGTCTATTTTTCGCATTGAACTTTAAATCATCAAACTGGACCTCTAATTATTTGCGGCTTTTCTCAAAAAATGTAATAAAACATTACATTTTGATAAAAAAATTGTTATTTTCAAATTTGGACTGATTTACCGCCTCCGTATTCAGTTGATATTGTAGGTGGTAATGCTAGTAATGTTTCTATTAAGCTGTTCATTAACCTCACTGGTTGATGATTTTATCTGAATAGTAGTAGGTACATTAAAAAAATTCGTTCTGATAAAAAATAATAATGTTGCACTTTCATAATTGTTTAAATGTGTGTAATGACTAAAATTATTTTTAAATAAAGTGACTTTAAATACTTAACTATTAAGTGAATCGACAAAATTTTAATATTTTTTTATCTTTCTTCTTAATTTTTAATATAATCTCATGTTTTGAAGGTATATAATAAGCTTTTATTACTTGTTATTCTAACGTATATATCAATTATCTTTTGCAGATTTGAGAAAAGAAATAAACATTTCCGAAAGTTTGATAACAGTCTTTTTAATTCACCAGCCTTTGACTGCAGTCCTAAATACATCACTGATTTTTCTCTGTCTCTAACTAAATATATATATATTATTATATTTTATATTGTTTTATTTTGTTTTTTATTTTAAATATGTTTTTTGATTTTAATTTTAGTTGTTTATTTTTATTTATTTCTCTCGGGTGTGGGTTCCTTTTGTTGGTTCTGTATGTTAGGTTTTATTGTAGAAATTTTATGTTATTATGCAAATGAAAGAGGTAAATTATGTCACAAATGTCGTATATTATAAATTGAACAAATTATAATTTCACACTGTACAATCAGTTGTCATCCTTAAAAAACTAAATTCAAATATTGATATATATTACGTGATAATTTGTATAGCGCTTTTTCTTTTTAATAAATTTATACTAATAGGCCTTTATATGTGTCGACACTTACTTTTGAAAATTGGTTTTGCTAGCACGTCGTAATCGAGCTGCATTCCTCCTCGTTCTGAAGACCGGATATTCGGCTGGTTCGTACTTTTCACAATTGTCGGTGTATCCTTTGGAATCGACGTTTTTTCACACACTACACTTATTTTTTTTATTTACACTGCTTCTGATTAACCTTTATTATTTGTCACTTTTATCAATAATCAATTTGTTGTTGGTTACTTCGGAACTTTGTTGATTTTTACTTTTGTTATATTCGGGTTTATGCATATTCGAGAATTGTCACTTTCGAAGTTCTGACAGCACCTTCGCCTTTGACGTTTCACTTCCAGTTAACTACGTAAGTACTTGATTATTTTGTTACTTCATTATTATAAACACTATTCTTTTGTTTTTAGGAACACTAACTGACGATATGAGTTCTCTCGATGCTAATGATGAACTGGACTACTCAATCCCACGCAGAGATTAAATAGCAAAACAAAAACAAACGAATTTTGCCATGGCAACAATAAATTGTAATTTTGGAAAATTTTATTTTTGAAATTCTAGCTTTTACTTAAATTTTGACTGCATGTATTGTTTATCTTTGAATTCTATTGCCTTTCCGGAATATTTTGATACCACTTTCACCTTGCTAGGTTATGTTGTAGTTCATAATGCAATGTGACACATTTTAGCAAATTTCACTTATATTTTACTGTATGGATTAAATTTATGCATGCCTGTCTTTTCTATAACCCTATCACTGTCTATACACCACTTTTTACACAGCCTTTATGCATTTTTTTAGGTAGAAATGGACAAAAGTTTTCAACATTCCGTTCCGAGTAACATTTATACAGTCTAAACAACAAATTGACCTTTGCTTTGGGTACTAC
>NW_019417021.1:2183-4013 GCF_000390285.2 Anoplophora glabripennis | reverse complement strand
AAAAAAATGGCAAAAAAATAAATTTATAGATGAAAATGAGGCTAAGAAATTGTTGATCCACAATGCACAACCCCCAAAAATATACGGTCTTCCAAAACTGCATAAAACTAACATACCCTTACGTCCTATTGTTTCTAGTATTCAATCACCTTTATATAATTTATCAAAATTTTTAGCAGACATTATATCAAAAATAAATTGCCAAAATGATTATTACATAAAAGATTCTTTTTGTTTTAAAAAATTCATTGACACAATTAATATACCAAGTAATTATAGATTAATTTCATTAGATGTTACATCTTTATACACCAACATTCCTATAGATCTAGTAATTAAAATTATCACAAAAAAATGGAATTTATTACAAAATCATACTACTCTCCCTTTAAATGAATTTTTAACTGGTATTAAACTTACACTCACTACTAATTTTTTTCAATACAAAAATGATTTTTACCAACAAATAGAAGGCTGTGCAATGGGAGCACCAATTTCATCAACAATAGCACAATTAGTTATGGAATTTTTAGAAGAAGAAATAATTAATAATCTAAATTTTGATATATTATTTTTCAAAAGATATGTTGATGATTGCATTATCGCACTTCCCGAAAATAAAATTAATGATATTTTGAATGAGTTTAACAATTTTCATCCAAAATTACAATTTACTATCGAAATTGAAAATAAAAACAAAATTAATTTTCTTGATTTAACTTTCGTAAAAATAATTAAATTTTAACTAAATGGTTTACAAAATTCACATCTTCAGGTAGATATTTAAATTTTAATTCTCACCACCCGATAACATACAAAAAAGTGTAGTTATTGGTTTAATCAATAGAGCGATACATTTAACAAGTCCCATTTATAGACCTAAAATTATAAATAAAGTAAAACATATTTTACTAGATAATAATTATCCTGCTAAATTTTATAACAAAATTATTGAACAAAGAATCTTTAACATACATAATAATACATCAAAAAATAAAAAACCAATAAATTCTGATCATAACTCTGTCAACTGTCAATATATTGCATTACCATTTGTACAATCTTTATCTGAAAAAATTAAATCCATTTTATTTAAATACAACATTTTAGTTGCTCATAAATCGTTTAATCAATTAAATAAATTTTTCACACCTTTAAAAAGCAAAACTCCTGTATTAAAACAATCTCATGTAGTATATTCTATTCCATGCAATGATTGCAATGGTCATTATATAGGTATGACATCACAAAATTTAGAAAATTGATTAAGAAAAAGGGCCATAAATATACTAAAAATTGTGCAACAGCTCTTAATAAACACGTCAAGGATAAAAAACATAGTTTTAATTTTGATCAAACCAAAATTCTCGTTAAAGATCCAAATTATAACAAAAGATTAATTCAGGAAATGATTCATATAAAAAAAAAATAAAAACAGTATTAACGATAAAACTGACATTAAAAATTTTAAGTCAAATATATCATAATTTAATCAAATAACAATAATTATAATATTTCTATTATTTCCATTTATTATCATCTAAACAAATCACATTTAAAATAGTTTTCTATACTTTTAAAATATAATTTCAAATAAAATTACTAGATGTCCTTTCTGTCTTTAATTTACAAAATTTCGCCACCAGGCGTACTACCTGTTCGAATTTATCATAATAATTATTATACTGCTCATTTCATTTTCATCGTATCCACGTACCACATTGCCGACTAAAAGTATTATCCAGACACATTTACAATATTAAAAAATGCAGGCCTTTTTCAAATTTAAAATGAAAAAAGATAATATTATATTATGAAAATATGTCCACT
>NW_019417021.1:0-1915 GCF_000390285.2 Anoplophora glabripennis | reverse complement strand
TTATTGTCAAGAGTCTAGGTTTTTAATTTTCTGCATTAAAGACGCCACACCCTGAATATAGTTCTAAAAATTGTTACAATTTTCGGAGGCCGCCCCTGGAATGACGCCACCCCGTCCGACGCTTTGTTATCGTTATCAGCGATCGACTGGGTGGTTCAAGGCGCGCTATTTACGTGTATATAGGATGCAACATATGCCCGTCTAGCATCTCCCGAACTCATTACTTCAGGTGTCGCCTTCTGGGCCCTACCGTGCCGCCAGCGTATCATCTTCGCGGAGCCGTCTTATATATCGTTCATATTAACAATATGTTCGCCGAGTTCTATCGTTCTTCTTAGACACACGACACTTCTTATTTGATTAATTAAGGGATACGTGGCACGCCTCAAGATGAGGAGATTTTCCGAAGACCATGCCTTATAACGGAGGAGCTTACTTAGCTGTACTTCCGCGGGATAGTCTGAAGATGGATACGGGATATCCCCTTAATTTCTTATCAATGCCGATGGCAGGATTACGCGACTGTATTGATACAGTCTGTACAATATTCGTTGAGATATAATTCCAAGAAAAGAATAAGCCAATAAAGTTCTGTTATCAGAAGTACTGTAACAATTTACCGCAGCAGGGGCGTGCCTTGGAGTTTTCTGTCAATGCCTTTCTACCTTGGGCGTTGAATGCGTTTAATTCCAAGAAAGTGATGCAGGGGTCTTGTTGGAATTGTATTTCAACAAATAACGAACGTACAGTTGTAGTAGGATTGTCCATATAGAAAAAAAAAATGTAAAATATTTCTAAAGTCAAGAGTATTCTAAAAAATAAGAATATACATGGTGTAAATGAACACGAAAAAATTCGCGGGGTGAATTTTATTAAATATGTGAAGAAACAAACATCCAAGATTTAATTATAGTGTCCCACTTTGATTCTTTCACTTCTGATTAAATACAAGTCTTCATATTCTCATATTTTTAATTTTTTTCATTATTCACACGCGTTTTACCTTATTACCTAAATTTTACATAATTTATTATTATATTTTACAATATTTCTATATCTAATAACAATATGTGTCTTAAATATAAATTTCCAAATGATACAATAAATAATTTAATAATTAATAATTATTTATACAATAAAAAATTTAATAATCAAAATCACTTGAAATTCCTTATATATTTCAATATATTACGTCAATATGCATTTAGTCCGTATGCCTATTTTTTAGTACATCGTCCTTCTCGTACACTTTAATATTTTTCATCGCTATTTTTTTGTTTGAAATTGTTAAAATAGATTATAATTTATATTTCTTTAATTTCCACTTTATTGAAATTTTCAAATTTCACTTTATTCTCTATCACATTTTTAAGTGAAGAAATGTTTAAAGAATTATGACAATAAAAAGGATTTTAATTGATTCTTCCCAAAAATGGTGGGTTTTTCGGTCATATTAATTAAGACTTAAACTTATCAATTTTGACTTTTAAATGCCTTTTTTATAATATTTCATGATAACTTTAATCATTTTACCTGAAACTGAAGAAAAAAGTGTAATTATAACATAAATTTAACTTTGAATTTGAATAACTTTTGTACGAGTATCAAAAAAAACAAGAGATATTTTTTGTAGAACGTTTAATTCTCTTCCGGTCATTTAAATCTGTCTATTAGTTTTTAAGATATAAAATTCTGAAATTGAAATATAAGTTTTCCCATGTTATTTAAATGGAAAATAGAAAATCGCGATGCGCGACCTCTAAATTTTGAAGGGGAGATTTTGAAAAAAAATAGTAATTTTTTTTAATCATCCTAATGGCGATGTATTGTAGACAATTTAATTTGTTGCTTTTTGTTGTAACGTTTTAGGTACTGTTCAGCAGAATGACAGTTTTCTATGTTCAGCAGAATGACA
>NW_019417020.1:135330-166441 GCF_000390285.2 Anoplophora glabripennis | reverse complement strand
CCCTGTACATTAAAAAAAAGAATCATCAAAGTAAACTAAAGCCTTAAAAACTTAAAATAAATAAATCATGAGCTGGTAAAGAAACCAAACGAACTCCAGTCAAGAACTTAAGACGCGCGTGATTTTTAAATTTCTCGATTTCTCGACACTTTTTTCTCGTCTCGAGTAAGGCCAGATTTCCCTGGAATTCTCGCTTCGAGAAGTCTCGACCAGAAACCCTAGGCCTGGCACTTTAAGTCTCGGTTAAGGTTTGATTTGATTGAATCAGGCGATTAGACAGTGATTATAAAATAAATGATTATATGTACAGTCTAATCGCCTGATCAGTTAATCAAGCTTTAACGGAGACTCAAAGTACCGGGCCTAAGAGATTTCACTTTATATATTTTCTTATCTTTTTGTAATATGCCCAAAGCACAAAGATTTTGAACCCAATTTTTGTTGTCAACATTTTACTAAAGTAAATTTAATTCTATATTAATTAATGTGAGGGTGTACCACTTGAAATTTTTGAATAACTTCAACTTCAATGTCACAATATTGGCCACACGTTTTTAAATACTCTGTATGAATTTTTGCAAATTGCAAAGCTAAATGTCCGAGTTATTGTTGTAATTAAATAAAAGTATGGTTTAGATTATTATAGTTTAGGCACGAAGAATGTAACACATGGGTAAGTTTTACTTTCGTCCTTTGACCCCACGAATAAAAAAAGTCTTCATGCTACTGAATATTAGAAAACGTCGATATTAGTAAATACATACATCTTATTGAATTTTTGAGCGCAAATCAGACGGGTAAAGACTGGAGTATGTATTTCAATTTTGTAAAAAAAAAGATCGATAGAATATAAGCAGCCCTTGTTTCGAATGCTATGTATTCTAGTTGAATTATTAAAATATCCGGATTTACTCTTTCTCCCGTACTCCTTTTTGCAGTACCTTCCGCTTTATTTCTGTTTCTCAAGAAACTACAGCAAAATAATGAATAAATCAGTAGCTATTCATTAACGAACTAATCCCGATTCTAATCTCGATTTTTGCAGATAATTTCTACAAATCCTAATTAGGTACAATTGAGAATTATATACGATGCCGCGAAGATTTATTTAGTAGGGTAGGAAGTGACAAAGGAGGGTAAAATTTATGTCTTTCTTGGAGACATGTGCTCGCGCTCCTATACCACGACCAGTCGGATTATAAGCAGTAATTTAACACAGGGGTGGCACCACTTGCCAATGATTTAAGGTGTGGCCTTAAACGTCAAAAGTCAAGGCGAGATAAGGTATTAATTTTATCTGGAACTGCCAAGAAAGCTTAATTTTCAAGGCTATTTTGACTACGAAAAGTGAATCGTTTCGTGACTGGTTCTGTAATATGAACAATTGCAAAATTAATAACACAGTAATTAATATATTCAGTGGTTGACGATTTAGCTTTTGATGTTTGATGAGTGAGCTCTGATTCTGGTTTTGCCAGCATTAAGTACGTACCTTCATGCTCTCTACTACACGTGTACCTGCTTCTCAGACGTTATTAAATTTGTGTTAAATATTTATAAACTTTACAATTCAACTGAGATGGATGTGTATACTTTATATGATAAAGTCGGATGTAGTATTGGCAGCCAGAAAAAAAGTAGTGCTTCATTAACTGCCAGACCAATGTCGTTAAATAGAATGGATGTAGCACAACTTTGGCAAAATAAAGTATTTCACGAAAAAACAGTATATTTTGCAAAAAAGACAAATTCACGATCTAAAAAAGTGCTGCATCTGGAGTTGCAAATGAAACGTTATTACTTTGTTTTAGTTTCGTTTTTAATATTTTTAGATAAATACAAAACATGTTGTATTAAAACTGCGTTAAGGTTCATTCATATTCATTGTTTTGAGGAAGAAAATAATAAATTTGATATTTTGATTTTCATTGTAAGAGATGAAAATATGATTTCTGAAAAACTGTTATTAAATGTTGATATTTTAATCTTATTTCCAATTTTAACAATATTTCGAAGCGGTTTTCAAAGAAATATATTAATTGAAATACGGCTACGAAGACGCATTTCCATTGTCTAACGGGTTTTTACTCGCTTTTTAATTTCGCATACGAGTAGGAAAATACTTGTAATAAATACAGTCAATAGTGTGTTCGTAGATGAAGTTGAAAAAACGGAAAACTTTTTATTTTTTATTTCATGAAAAATAAGACATTTTTGTTAAAAATTCTGCGTCTATTCAAATGTAAAAAAATGTAGTTTAAAGTGGTCTAATGTATATTGGTGTCAAATATTGAAAAACTATTAGAAATGTAGTAATTAGCTGTATTTTTACAACTGAGTAATATTATATGCCAGTTAACAAATTTTTATTTTCGAAAAAATTAAGTAGGCCTTGTCTGGAACAAAAATATGTACAGGTATAATGCCTTTTTCGTACAATATATCACAAAATCACATACAGTTTTTCTCTCTCTTCAACTCCATTCGATGATATACTGTATTTTTTTATGGATATTTATTACAAATGTTTATCTGAATCCACTATAATAAATAGACTATTAATACATTGTTTTTAAGAAGGTAAGTGGATTTTACCGTAGCAGTTGGAGTTGGACTATGGACAACGGGAGGTAAGTGAGGTAATTCACCTCCCTAGGGAAAAAAACGATTTCGAGTTATAAAAGCATATTTTATGAAAAAATTAATAGAAATATTTGATGAACGATACATTTTATGAAGTATTAGGCTCAATATTATCTGACGGATCCATTAAAACAGCATAATGCGACGTACTACTAGAACTTGGAGTTGAAGTGTCATTGTAAAGAATCCTGTTGACTGCTTCATATTTAAACTGTTCAGCGACATAATTTTCTGCAATTGTGGCTGATTTCCACCCACCATGTCTTTTGATTGCTAATACATCAACTTCTATATTAGCCAGTAACGTTGCCGATGTTCCTCGGAATGAATGGCCTGTATATGTTTCAGGATGTTCTAGTTTCAAAAACTGTGCAATCCAAGGCGACTTTGCAAGATTTCGAATAATGAAAATTAATTGATTAAGAAATGTCAAAAAATAAAACCTAATCTTTATTTCATGAGCCATAAAGAACTGTGGGAGCAGATAAAATGTTATACATCATGCAGCAGTTAAGTATAATTTACCAGTCTCGGACTCTATTGCCAGCCCTCGCTCTGCTCGGGCGCAAAATCGTCCTCGACTGGTAAATAATACTTACCTCCTTTATGGTGTAAATAACTATTATAGTTTGAAATAATAAATAAAGAAATAGAAAATAAAACTTAATAAATGAGAAATAACAAATTCAAAAAATCAAATTGGCAATTTGGTCTCCGAGTAACTGGTGTTTCTGTTATAAATTTGTTCTTTTAATTGTTTAAGAGAGATATAAGAAACATAAATAACTTAAAATAAACTTTGCAGTAGATACATGAAAGAATCTAAATGTGTATCGTTACCGGAAAAAAACTAAAAATTAGCGTTGGAAAGAACGAGGCAAGAGAACAAATCAACTTTAATGCATTTTTATTACGACAGACGAACGCGTTTCGAACAAAAGGCGACGGTAAAAGTAAGAAAACAAAGGACTAGGATATAAAAAGCTTAAATTGTACCGGGAGTGTAACTCCAATTAGTAAATACTCAACACAAATCCTCTTCTTTGTTTTCTACACTGAATACCTAAACGAAATGCATTTTGCTTTTGAGATTCTCGCATGTCTTTGTTTTATAGGTACACAACATTTCATTTCCAATAATTTTATTTTATTTTATTTTATTTTATAAGAAAGAAACAAACAGGTTATAGAAACCTAATTACATGTTTCTAATTATTATAAACTAACTGTACAATAATAAAGATATTAGGGAGTACTTAGTCAGAACCAAACGGGGAATATCTCTCAAGAAAAATCCGTATTAGAAATGGCTTTCCGAAACTTGACCAATAAAGTATCAAAAATGCCTATTGATATTCTATCGTGATATTTATTAACAATTTCACATATACTGTTAATCAGTGTTTTAGTATTTGTATTAAATATTATTTTCGTGGGGCGTATCCTGTGATCAGGTATATTTATATTTATTTGTGAGAGCAGATAGGGAGTGTCGAGGCTTCCATTTAAGATTTTATGTAAAAACACTAAATTTCGCCTAATTCTCCTATGTTCTAATTTACTGATTTTAGATTGTATACGATAAGGCTCATAAGATGTAAATCCAGGAGTAGTAAACAATTTTTTGTAATATAAGTACTTTATGAATTTATTTTGTACTGTTTCAATTGTATGGCTGAGACATTGTTTTCAAGGTGTCCAAATTATCGACCCATATTCCAGGCGGCTGCGAATAAGTGTATTAAATAAATATATAATTGAGTTAACGTTTTTGAATTCACCAGTTACCCTTTTAATGAGGCCCAATAACCTATATGAGGCATTAGTAATTTCATTTAAATGTTTTCTAAAATTTAAATTAGATTCAAAGTATATTCCTAAACCTTTGGTTGAATATATTCTGCTAAGAGTATTATGGTTCATTGAATAAGTATGGTGCTTTAAAATTTTATTTCTATTGAAAGTCATTACTTTGCATTTATCTAAATTAAAATGTAGTTTATTCTTTATAGACCAGTCATGTATCCTATCTATATCATGTTGTAATACTGAAAAATCGTTCTCATTTTCAATTTGTTTATATATCTTTAGATCGTCAGCAAACATAAGATATTCTGAGGAAATGATTTTTGGTAAGTCATTTATGAATATTAAGAAAAGTAATGGACCCAAATTGGAACCTTGAGGTACACCAGACCGAACCGAGAATATGTGTGAATCAGTACCTTTATAACAAACGAATTGTTTCCTATCCCTTAAATATGATGAGAATAATTTTATCATATGTTCACTTAAACCGACTGAGTATAATTTAGACAATATTATATCATGATTTACACGATCAAAGGCTTTGGCAAAGTCTGTGTATATGGTGTCAACTTGTTGTCCTGCCTCAAAAGCCAGATTAATTCTATTAACAAAAGAAGCCAAGTTTGTCTCTATTGATCTGCATCGAAAAAAGCCATGCTGTTCTGGAGAAATAATATTTTTAACGAAGCCATATATTTTTTCATAAAGTATAAATTCAAAAATTTTCGCAGTACAATTTAAAATCGTTATAGGCCTATAATTAGTGACCAAATGCTTATCATCTTTTTTATGTATTGGAGTTACTCTAGCTATTTTAAAAACCCTTGGAAATGTACCATAATGTAAGACCTTTTGATAGATTATTAATAATGGATATAATAGGAGCTCTCTACAAGCCTTAAATATATAGCAGGGTATACCATCTGGTCCAGATGATTTTTTGGGTTATAATTTTTTAAAGGCATTTTCTAAATCCTTCACACCAACATGAACATCGTTCAAGTGACTTAAATTAATAGTTGAATTATCTAAATTATTCTTTGCTAACGTGATGTCATCATTAAGATCATAAACTGAATAGAAATAATTAGCGAAAGCATCAGAAATACTTTTTTTATCAGATGTGTATTCATCTTCAATGAGAAATTGACTCGAGCTATTCCTATTTTAATAATTTACAGTATCATTTACGTCGTTCATAGTATTTAATATGTTCCAATTACAATTGTTAAGTAACTCACACAGTTGTGCAAAATTAGCATGTTTAAAGTTATATTTATTTTCCAAACCTTTAAAATCGTTTACGAAATGCTTAAACTTGTCTATATTAATTTCAATTAAGAGGGCAGGATGTTTACGATCTATATCCACAAGAGGTAAAGATTCTTCAGTAACAACGCATGGCAATGAAGCCAATACTAAATCTAGTGTTCTTAAATTTTCATTAAGGCAGTTATTATAAGATTTTAAGTTATACAAATTCAATAACTCAGCCATACAACTTACAGATTTGCCATTATTGCGAAATATAAATTGTGTGCCATTAATACAGGGTAAATTAAAATCTCCAAATATAAATAAATTAGTACTTAGATTTACTTCTTTATCAATATTGTCGAAAATGTCTATATAATTTCTAAAATACTGAGAATTAGACTGAGGTGGAATATATGTACAATTAAAAATGAATGATCTGCCATAAAAATTAATCTTTGTGAAAATAGTTTCCAAATGCGTATCCATTTTCACTAATGACGAGTTATATTTTTTAAGTATAGCTATAAGAACACCTCCACCTCGTCCCTTAACCGTCTCCTCCAAAATCCTATCTCTCCTATAAACCACATACCTATCATCAAACAGCTCCGAGTCCATAATATCAACTCAAAATAAATCTATATTTATAGGATATTAATAAACAGTATTTTAAGCTGAATAAAGTACATGTCGAAATCAAAATTTTGTTAGAATTATGGACATAACGTGATACAAAAGCAAGCAAGTAATACAAACAGCGTCGGCAGCGCAGATCACAGCTAAATTATCCTGCTCTTGACATTCATTTATTCACCAGTCGCGGTCCTTTAAATCTTTGTTTCTTTTGCGGATTACTTTTATGACGTTTTTTGCCCGGACTCGGGCCGGACTAATCTTTTTTCCTACCGGCATCTATCTCACGAAAATGAAGTGAAACGTCCCGAACGAAAACACAAAGGATATTAATTTGGAGGATTCCAAATCTCGGTGTACAATACGTTTGATTTATCTCTGCGGCGGAAATATATCATGTGTAAGTAACGTCTAGGAAGCAAAGTAAATAAACATATAATCTGGAACAGTACGAGCAGATGCGCTAGAAAATAAGTTCAGGCGCTAGGATTCTAGCCTCGTGCAGGCACCAAATGAAATGTAAATGTTATTGTAATATTTCGACATGTGAACCGCAGTCTTAAATATTTATGCGGAGACATGAACTGCAAACGCGATCATGCAGAGAAATACGATTTTATATTAATGCTGCAATATGTCGCCGCAATGCCTAAGCTCCTTTTTAGACGAGACCGTTGATGATGGTCAATGGCTAAATGAAGTTTTTTTCGGTCACTCGAAAGGTACTTCCCAACAATAAAATCAGTCTCAAGGGGGGAAACCACATTAGAAGGTTGATTTTCAGGCGTTTCCCATGATTTTTTTTTATCAATATTTTGAACTACATTTACAAATATTTTCAAGTCATTTGTGTCAAAAATGCCGAAGTTGTGGTCTGTTGTCCACCCAAAGTCGTTGTCCGAGTTAGTTGTTCACGGGAAATGTGGAGGTCGGAATTTTGATCTGAAAGCAAAATGGTTGGTTTCCTGCATTATTATAGTTATTTATGTACCAAGGGAGATATAGGGATAATTATGCCCGCAGACGACAGGTTGCAAGTCGCCTAAGGGCATAATCACCCTAGTGTCTCCCGTGGTGCATACATCGTTTTATATTTTACTTATACATCTGATTTTATATTTATTTTAAATTTAATAATTAAATGTAAATGAGAATGAAAACAATTTGTCAATATATAAACGATGTCTCCAAGATGTGTACCTATGACATCCGCAAATTTGTTGATTTTGATAGTTTGATTCTGAGGAGACATATTAAAAGGGCAGAATGGATAATATTCCAGCAATAGTTGCTGCTAGACCCAATAAAGCCAATGAAGAATTACTGCCTACGAAATCTAAATTACTTTATGATAAAGAATATAAACGTTTTTAGACTTGGACAAGCAGAAATTCAGTAACAGCTGCTAGTGAAACTATATTAATGGGATATTTCCAAGAGTTGGTGTGTATTATTATTATTAAAAATATGTGATCGTCATGAGGAATACCTACGTTGCATACATCTATGTCTAATTAACGGAAAGGCGCTGGCTACTAACTTTAAAGAGGGGAAGTATGGTTTAATTTTATAAAACAAAAGCAGCACCTAACTTTATTATTTACGTACAACAATCTTCAAATTAAACATATGACAAATAGAATGGACAACAAAAACACTAACAACCATTTAACATAAAATGAGAGTGCCAGGCTCACCTAGAGCTCCTGTGGGGAAAGTGCATGGCAGAGAAACCCACGATCGTTGCTCTAACTACCCAAATATAAATACAAAACAACCGCTAACCAAAGGCATAAATTAAGATCCTTTGCTACTGATAATTAACACCCGATTCATTTAATGTGTCACTAAATGTCACCTCCCTCGAATTTGACATACACACTTCCAAGTAAAACTGAAGAAGTTTGGTGTTAGTTAGCCGGCAGGGCCAAAAGGTAGTAATAACAACAATAATAACAACAACAATAACGACAATAATAACAACAATCATAGTAATAATAATATGCTTCATTTCTTCTGAGACATAATACAATGCATGGAAAACGTCAAGTAAATACAATAAAATTCAAGGTACTGGAGTCCCATTCGGGAGGCAATCCAGAGCAATTCTTTTTTTGTATTCAATTATTCTTTTTACAGATTCATTCCTCACGGGCGAAAATGTTAGTAAATTCAACAGGGCTCTTATATGCGTATGACATAAAGTGAGAACAAGAAATGCTTTATTACTTGTTTTTCGAACAACGTAATCATGACAAAACAAGTTAAATGTGAAACAAAGGAGTTGTTATTGCAATATCCGGGCAGTCACGACAATATGTACATATTTTAACATGTAATAAATAATGAGCAATCTTTAATAATAATTGTAACAATTTTACGTTAGAAAAATATACGCCCCTGAGCATAAGACAATGAAGGCTAAACATTCACAGAATTATTATCATGAAACATCTATAACCATCACAATCATAAGATTACATAGAACAATTAACAACAAAGTACTTAGAGAATATTACCTGCTAATAAATACCGGTTAAACACTTTTCACTCTCCACTGTTCTAACTGCAATTATCTTGGCTTCCTTCCAGAATTCCCCACCTAAGCGTTTGTTTTTGCGCTTCCTTCTACCAACTGTCAATATTACGTTTTCATTATTATACAACACCCACGTAACAGGTGACGTCGAAGTTGATACGATAAGTATGGTTTTGCACAAAGCTAATGTTAATTATCAGCAGTGACTATAATAAGAATTCTTTTTATAGTCACTGTTATCAGTGTGTTGATAATTATACTGAAAAAACTGAAAGTTTAACTTACAAATAAAAATTCCATAATCTCCATTACGTGTTAGCTTAAACATAACCTCTTTCATTAAATTTATTATTTTTAACATCTTAATAATTTAGTACGATATAAAACAAGTCGTCTCGAGTTAGTTTTTGTAGCGTTGAATTTTAAAAACTATCTACTTATAAGTCCAGTTATGTTTAGCAAAACTCTATCATATTTCTTCGTCAAACATTTATTTGGTCGCCGCTGATATTAGCAAAGTTCCAAGTTCAAATAATATCGGCACTTGATTTCTAGTTAAAGGGAAAAATGATTCTCAGAAGTCATAATATTAAAAGAATTTGTAATATTATTGGAAGATTCGAATAGATATTTCAAGAGGAATGTTATAATGTATTACTATAAAAAAATCTTTAATAAGACCTGGGACATTTGCAGAATATCAATAACGATCTGTCGACGTCCAGCAATACTTCATATAAGTACGAAGAAAAAGAGTAATAACACTTGCCTCCAGTTTTTAGTCACGTGGTTATCCTTTAAAGAAAATTGCTCTCAAAATAATTTAACAATTCATTTAAATGCAACGAATTCATAAAGTAAATAATGTTAATTTAATATCCCAGTCTTTCTGCAAAAAGAAACCTTCTTTTTGCAAGATTACAAGCCGGAACTTGCAAATATTTGCTCAGGAACTTCTTCATTAATACGAGCGAAAACTTCGTGTAATTCCAGCACTTACACAAACTGGGAAGTTTAAATAGGCCAGAAAGGAAGAGTGCTAAAGGCTCTTTGAGTCTAAAAATTATGTAAACAGTTTATACGAAAATAATGTCCGGTAAATAGCTGCGCTAACAAGGTTCAAAGGAACACTTTTCTTTTTTGAGACTTGAAAATAATGAACATGGAAAAGACCTGACAGGTTTAGGGTAAAATGAAAAATGAATGAGAAATGGATGAGAAATGACAATGAAACATTTAAGAAACATATAAATATGTATTTTTAATATGAATTCACAAATATGAACAAAATTAACTTAGTTTTCAATATTACCATGGTAATAAATAAGTTGGTTCATACTACACTTATTACTGAGAATTATAGCAATAAATTTGCACCTCTTTTTTTTTTACAAAACTGAGGATTTCAGTTATACTATGTTTGGAAATGAAAGAGAGTAATAAAACCTCGAGATAAGAACCGGCTATGGGTGTGCTAATATTTCGTTTCAGGTAATTATCGGTAATGGGTGTACATTAGTATATTTTACTGGATACATCATAGGGCAGGAGCCAGTTATTGTGACAGATCAATCCAGTCTTAGAGCTGAATATACGAAGACGTGCTAGTGCAGTAGAGTAAAATTCGACTTGTGTTTAGTGACTAAAGTACACTCATTTTATTTTAAAAAAGAAATACCAACGTTAAACAAAATTTTAAGTGAACTCTCAGAGGACAACGATTTGCCAAAAATCAGTAGAAGCAAATTATGGGCCGTCTTACGAGAGTTGAATTTTTGCTGGGAAAAGCAGAACAGGAAGTCAGTTCTTATCGATAAAGATGAAATTATTTGTTGGCGAAGATTCTACTTAAGATCAATTAGAAAATTCCGTGACGAAGGGAGGAATATTTATTATCTAGACGAAACTTGGGTCAACGAGGGATATACTGTAACAAAAGTATGGCAAGATAAAAATGTAAAAAGTTTTCGACAAGCATTTTTGGATAGACTTTCAACAGGGTTCAAGGCACCTTCAGGTAAAGGGCGAAGATTAATAGTGACACATATAGGTAGTGCCAGTGGTTTTGTAGATGGCGGTTTACTTTTATTTGAATCTAAAAATACAGGTGACTATCACGAAGACATAAACGCAGATGTTTTCGAAGAGTATTTTACACAGATGTTGGATCTTATTCCTCCGGGATCTGTAATTGTCATGGATAATGCCAGTTACCATTCACGACAGACCGAGCGGACGCCTACGACTGCTTGGAGGAAAGCCGATATAATTCAATGGTTATCCGGAAAAAACATTTCTTTTGAGACAAATATGGTGAAAAAGGAACTTTTGACACTTGTCAATCTTAATAAAGATCAGAAAAAATATGTTATCGATGAAATGGCAACAAATCGCCAAATAACGGTACTACGGTTACCACCTTATCACTGTGAACTTAACCCAATCGAATTAGTCTGGGCGCAGGTAAAAGGAGATGTAGCGCGAAATAATACGACGTTTAAATTAAGTGACGTGAAAATTTTGTTAAAAAATTCCTTGGAACGAGTAACTGCAGATAACTGGCAAAGATGTATACATCATGTACAAAAAGAAGAGGAGAAAATGTGGGAACTCGATAATTTAATTGACGTTACTGTGGAATCTATGGTTATCAATCTAGGAGACGAAGATAACTCATCAGAATATTCAGAGGATGAATTTTAATATACCTACTTTTTTATTTTCTTTATTGTACATTTATACAACACTACATTTACTCACCATAATTTGAATTTTCAAAATACATATATTTTTGCGTGGAATAAAAGTCTATTCATTAAATTTAAATAAATATTTTGATAATAATATTGAATAATTTTATTTGAATTACTAGAAACCCTCTTAACCCGGTTATGATGCTTAAAGTAGCCTCATGTTTTGAAATGCTGTTTTATATTGTTTACTTATAAGAGAAATGGACCGAGAAATTGAAGCGGCATAGACAAAGACGGATTGTCGGGGATTAAATTTTAGCTACCTGCTACAATTTAGTACAGTCCGATCGCACAAAGTTTTGTTAAAAGTAGACCTCATCTATACGGAAAATACATAATATAAAAATATTGAATATAAGCACGATTTGCATACATAATGAGCTTTTATTACTCTCTTTCATTTCTAAACAGACTATAATTACAGTTATTTCCAAGTGCTCGACACCCCATCAAACCTCGGGAAATTTAGAAGTCTAATAAATTACCACACCCTTGTCACTCAGATAAGATGTGACGGTAGTTAACGAGAAGATATATTTTTTAGAGCCCCTAATTCGCCAGAGACGTGGACCATTTTGATAATGTGGCAAGTCATTAAGGTACAGGTTGGCCTATATCAGACCTATACACCTTGTACTACAAATAGGACTAGTATAAGCCTGAGACAATTTTAAGATATGTCATAACTGGAACATTAAATATTAATTTACTGCACTTTCAAAAAACCAAAAAAAAATACCACCTATTAAACGTATTTGAATCATCAAACGGAATTTTGCTATACTTTCGAATAAGTTTAACATTTTAATAATGTTTCGAATTCGATCACTATGCTATTGCACAATTAAAATATTAAACACGAATTTTCTCGTAAAAAATTACTAGTTTCGAAACTCAAGTCAATTTTCTAATATTACAATTAAGATTAATAAAGTTATTTGACGCATCTTATGCTGTTGAAATATTAAACATAAATTTGTTAAACCTAAAAATGTTTACTGCCACAAATTCGAAACACTACGACTTTTACGAATTCTGTCAATAAGACTATAAACTTATTTTAGTTATTTATTGTATAAGTGTTTTAACTAGCATTTTATCCATGCAATAATGTTTAAACGCGAGAACGTAATTCGAGCTTTTAATATTCTTAAGTGGATAAAAGGCAATTAAAACACGAATGCAATACAACGTTTTATCCATAAACAAAATAGACTGAACTGTAGAGGCAAGCCGGTGAAGCCAACCGTCAGCCAAATGTCGGCCCTGCCAGCCTCGCGCTCTCAGTCGCTGTTAGACATTCGCTGTGTCAACATTGTTACTGTTTTATTAAATATATTGTTTTCCTTTGTGCAATCATGGGACAGTGTATCGTTGACGATTGTAGTAGCAGATCTGATCGCAATAGTAATGAAATTTCATTCTTTAGGTAAGTAATAATATAAAAATATTTTATAACATTTCGACGGCGTCGCGCAGCATTCTCCATCTCACATGCACTTATTTCCAGTGTTGGTTTCATATTTTTTAGTGCCCACGTTATTAACTGATGTAAATATACAGGCTCATATTATTAACCGGCTATTTACAATTAGTTTTTTGTCACAATTGGTGTTTATTTTCATGATGGCTATTAAAAATAATTGTAAATATTGAACCCTCAACCTATAATTTCAATAATAAACATACGTTAATGTTAAATTACAGGTGATTATTACTGAATAAAATTGTATTATTTATCCATTTTCTTGTTTTTATTCTCAGGTTTCCTAAGAGGGTGGAAATGAAATTGTGTAAATAGCTTAGTATCACCTGACAATAATTTTTCATATAATGATCTTATTTTTATCAAAGATCGATGTGGTCTAATTTTTCCTTCAAAAGATGTTGTTATGATTTGTGAAGAAACCGAAAAAATAATGAAACTGTTCAAAAATGACAAAATGAAATTTAAAAAAAATCGAATTTTATATCAGGTGTTAAAATATTTTTTAAATGTAAACTTATTTGATGATCTATATCAAGGGTCGGCAACTGGCGGACCGCGGTCCAGGTCCGGACCGCGGAAGGTAAAATACTGGAACGCCAAAAATTTTTTGAAAGTAAAAATTACTCAAATAAATTATTTAAAACATGTTTTTTACGTTTAAGTGCCAATCTTATCATTTTTTCTAGTATTTTATAATTGTGTGAGTGTGTCAGTTATTAATGGTTAGTAAGCAAATTAAATTTGAGTCCAAATTAAAATAAAAAAATAATAAATGATTTTTTTTTCTGGACCTCGTTAAAAATTTTCAAGAGTATCCGGACCCCACCTAAAATTACTTGCCGACCCCTGATCTATATCAACAGCAGTTTGATAATTTTCCGAATAACTGTAATCATGTGTTAGAACTTATTAGAGCTATTTGCGAAAAATATGTAGATATAAGAATAAATCACTAAACAAAAATATTTAACTCTAAAAGTTACAAAACGACATGTACTAAATAAAGTTAATATTTAAAGGTCAATAAAGATTTTAAAGTAATGTTAGAATTTTATTTTTTCTCCAAATTTTAAAAATCTTAATAATAGCTTTAGCAATTTTAATGTTTATATTCGTATATTAAAAATATATGCTGTTACATTTTGCATTAGTTAAACTAATTTTATCATTATGTTTCAGAAAAATGACAATTTAAGAAATAGAAAAAATAATATATTTTTTTAATTACTCCTATAAAAACAGTACACTCAAGCTACAGAAAAATAAAAGTGTGTATCATGTATTAAAAAACATTGATTGTGAACTTATTTAAAAAATATGAATAAGAACTTCTGAGGACTGTATGTGAAAAGTATATCGAGCAAGACAAATTATATTATTTTCTGAATTACAAACTTGAAAAATAACTATTTGTCATAAGTATAAAAATATTGCCTTAATCCGAACCTGCTCGAAGTATGCGCGCTCAGATTATTTCACACACTCCACTTCCCCGCAATTTGGCTTCATCGGTTCCCGTGCTTTGGGTAGGAAACGTACACTCTAGGCGCTCTGTGGTTTTATCCATAATCACATCACAATCATATTTGTGGAATTATTAGAATCAGAAACGTGGTAGGTTTTGTTATACCTACTGGTGGCTATAGTACGTTGTTTATTATCAATTATTTAATAAACAGTTCTATCTGAATTTGGTAAAAATGCAAGAAAGTAATTGTGTTCCTGTGGCTGTTTTTTGAAGAAGCTCAGGAAGTAATTTTCCAATTATTTCCAGCGAAATCCAGGAAACATTACGAAAAAATGTTCGCCGAATTTAACGAATAGAGGGAAAAACGGAGAGTACCTAATGTAAATAAATGAAGAAGTGATGCTAGCGTATTTTTTAAATTTGAAGAAAAAATATGCAATTTTGTGGATAAAATTCATATAATTGTTGAAACATTAAACATGAATTTACAATACTTTTGAAGAAATACAAAAATTTGCGCTAAACTTTCGAATACTATCAGTATTAGAAATTTCACATCCTTCACACTTCCCTCTAGCTTCGTATACATTTCTACCGAGTAAACCGGTACGACATAGAACCTTTCCGGTTAGTGAAGACACCTATTAGGAAGGAAATTAGGTGAGACCAATTCTCTAATGAATTGTTCCCTCAAACCATTATTCTCCATTATTAACCTCATTTAATTCCTGTTCTTTATAATCTATTATTTTCAAAAACGAAACTGCTTTCAGCATACTAATAATTAGGCTGCTGTGAATTCGTTTTGCTGTCGAAAATTACGGCGTCCCGACAGTTAGATAGGGTATAAAAAAATGTCGGGTCACGGTTTTTTAATATTCATGCCATTCCGTCCCTTTTGTCCTGAAATATCGGTAATATTTCATGTATATCTGTAGCGATAACATTGGAGACAACTGATAAAGCAAAATGTGAAATAATGTCTGCATTTTTTTACTGCTAATGTCAAGAGTTAGTCATCACAAAATAAAAAAAATGTTTATTTTTGCTGTGCCTGTTACAGATATTATTTAATTTTAATATTGTCGCGATTAACATTGCCGTGATAATGTTGTTGCGATGCATTAATTTTGATACGCGCAATGAACCATAAAATCATTTATTTCCAAATCAATTGCCATTTCTAATCTACTCTTAACTTCAATTTAATTTAACTCAAATATAATCTAACTCCATTGTATCCTAATCTAATCAACTATTAACATTAATTTGAAAATATTCTACTAAATTTCATTTTCATCATCAACTGACGTATAGGGCCCGGATAGTTTTTCGAGGACCCCGGTCTGGGGGCCCATAGTCGTGCATGTGCATATTATAAGATGATTTCGAGAAGAGCGCCCCAAAAAACCCCTTGATGCAATTTTCGGCTCGTTTACGCGAATTTTACAGAAAAACTCCCGGAGATGATATCCTTGTCTAGGTTCTGGTGCACCAGGTGCCCTCGCCGACGTCAGATTGGGAATCAGCGACCCGAAAAACCTCCGGGAGTCAAGTCTCGTTGCATTTAAAAGTGCAATTCAGTAGAAGCCTCGGAGATGACGTTCATCATCAATCCTAAGCTCCAGGTCGGCGATGGACCAATTTGAAGGCCATATTCGGGATCAGCGACCTCGAAAACCCCCGAAATCCTGATTTGAGTCCATTCCAGGCATTATTAACCGAGTTATGAATTTTTTCTAAGTGACTTTAAAAAATGTACTTTTCGGATGCATTTTGCACTGCCCAAATGCCATAATACAAAGTTGACACATAATTTTAGAAAGCCAATGCAAAAAACCCCATCTTGAAAAAACTTGATCGAAAAATTTTCGGAGATTTCGGCTCATTTTGTGCTTTATTTCCTCGACTAGACACTTTTCTCTTTCTGCAATATTACATTTTTTATATTTATGACGGCAATTAAAATCACAGCTGCGTCGCGACCGAGATTAATGAAAACTGCGGAAAATATTCATGGTGTACTCTTAATTGGCTCAGTAAGCGACATGAACTCTGTTTATATATGCAAAACTCTTTATTTTTTCTCTTAGCTTTGACAGTAGTTCGAAATGATTTACGATGTAGTGTTTTCAGCAGCACATTGTTTTCTCCTTGTTCACGTGAACTTGTATTTAAACATTTTATTTCAAGTATTCGTTATTTCAAAAACAAGAGTACCCTCTTAAGCGCCACGTTGAAAAGTATTTGATCAAAACACATCTGCCGTAGTTGATCGCGAAACGAATGAGATAACTTGTCTTTTGAGCTTCAACGCTGCCATTTTAGCCTGAGGTTAATGATGGTTGTGAATCTGAGCGTAGCAAAACGAGCAATAATTGCATCTAGATAGAAGGTCGAGAAGGCTTTAGAGTTCAAAACAGCAGAGAATTACACCTGCAGAATTACGGGCCCCCTTCTGCGACAGCAATTGTCGAGTTGTTACCTGAGTACACAGACGGAATATACTTCCTTTTATATAAAATTTACGTTGCCATCGAATAAAGGGACATACAGGGTGTTAACGATCTTGGTACTTCTTTTTCAAGGATAATTATATCTCGTATACTAAACTATACCGGTCTGGCCATATTTTTATTTCCGATACAAAGTTAGTAGATTATATAAACATTTCACCAGTCTCCCCTAATAATTCTGACTCCACCCTCATATAATTTGTATAACTTTATGCCATCGATAAAAGGGAATAAAAAAACGCCATAAGAAGTGCGCAAAGCCTGCGATTCTAAGCTCTTCTTGACTATTGGTTTATTGTCTCTGTCTTGCATTAGGAATTTGGGAACAACGTACGTCTAAGATACGTACATACGGAAGATAGAATACTGGACAACAATTACATTTTTGATTTATTGCGATGGCATAAAGAGTGTAAGTCACAGCCTGGAATTGACAGCAGTGTTGCCATACGTACAGTAATTACCCTATTTGTACGATATTTTTTTACAAGAATGAGGTTTTGAGACCATACTAAAGCATTCCAACTTTATTACAAATTATTTATAACCTTTAGTAAAAACTAAAATGGTATTCTAAAATAAAATGAGTGGTAATTCTTAAGCAAAAGAATGAATTATTTTCAAATGCTTATTAAATAAAGCTTATTATCAATTAATAAGCTGTTCAAACGAACCACCTGCTTCAGCTTCACAATACCCTAATATGTCGTAAAATTCTTGACGAACATTTGATAAAATTTCAGGATCCTAAAATATTTCTCATTTTAAGCCGTAATTCGTCCAAATTTGCGGCTCTTTCGTGTCGATGTTTGTAGAGAAGTTGCGTTAAATTACCTTATAAAAAGAAGTCGCAGGGTGTCAGAACTGGAGATCGAGGAGGCCAAGGTATGATACCTCATGTGGAAATAAGCCTTTCAGGAAAATTTTGTTCCAAATAATCTTGAATTGGCCTTGCGTGGTGTGCAGGATATTGCTGAAATTAAATTTCCTTAAAATTTACATCCAAATTTCGTATAGCCTAAAATGCCAGCCCAAAGATTTACCTTTTGAGGGTACTGCGTTCTTAATGGTATACTTAAATGCTTGTTTTCTCGGGACCAATATTGGACCACCGAAAGATTATGATGGCCAAGTAGGGAAAAAGATGATTCGTCTTCAAATAAAATCTGCCTAGCAAATTCATTATTTTCATCAATTTTTTACCTAATGGATTCACAAAACTCCATACGCCTTATTTGATTACCAGGAATAATTTCTTGAGAAGTTTGCATTCTATAAGTTTTGTAACCATTCTTTTTTAAGATGCGACGAACTTCGAACTACGACTTGGAATGTCAAGTTCTTGGGAAATTTGGGAGGTCTTACACTTACTTCCACAAAAACACCTCTTTTTCTATCCTTGCTTCAGGAATTTGAAAAGGTTCAATTTGACAACATCCACACCTCTCAAACTTATGAAAAATATTCAAACCAGTTCTAGCAGTGGGGACTGGTTCGTCAGGATATGAAAATATAAATCGACCAACGACTTCCTCTGCACTTTCTGCACGACAATACCATTTAATTATATTAATTTTTTGTTCGACATTGTACACCATTTTTATTTTGTAATATTCCGTCTACTTCTTACCAAAGGTTTGAGTGGAATAATAATAAAAATAAAACTAAACAAACAGCAAAGCGCTTTAGGTATTCGGTCGGTTCACAAAAAATGCAACGAGGCACGTGGGCTCCCACAACTAGCTAATTACGAGAGTCCGAGTCGCAGCCTCGCTGATATATGTCATGTCCGACCCCTTCCACCCGAAGTTGATAGGGGAGATGCGTGTTATTTACTGAGTCTATGCGAAAGAATTATCTTGCCAGACCGGTATGAAAAAGGAACAACTATACTATACTATATACTATTGAAACAAAAAATAGACAAGAGAACGTTGGCAACAATTAGACAGGACCACCTTAAATGGTGGTATATGAACAATTTTAATTTTTTACTAGAGTTTGTCGAAAGTACAAAAAAGTGTACCAATATTGGAACTACCTAATCTCCGGATTACTTTTCAAGTGACATCGCTGAATATTTACAGGAGGATTATGAATACAAATGGCTGTTGTCATTATAAGGATTTTGGACGTTGTTAAAAAATAACAAGGACTTTTGGGGAGATTGATTACCTACCTTTGTAAACCTGACTGTTACAAATTGGGATGCGACCCAGCTTAAAATTTCTGGATATCAATCCAGGATAAATTTTGTATCGCACGGTAAAATTGTAAATATGAATATTTGCCGCACAAAGGATTATTAGGTAGATTAAAGTAAAAATTACTTCTCATAAGGCTATTCACAAAGGACCCCGCACAAATCTTATGGAAATTGGGTCCCGGTCAAATTCGCTGAATTTTTTATATGTGATAGAGTTCATCATACTGGTCAATTGTCTCAATGGCCACAAAGCTCAAAAATGGATAGTTTGGCCGGTACACAGCTTTAAAGCTCCGAATATCCTCCACGGATTTATGTATATGCGCAGTGTGTATAGACTTTTGAAATAGCCTATTTCATTTTTTTTATTATCTAGGTTTATATTTTTGAGGTTGCTGAATTCAGATCTGTTGTTAGATTTTCAAAATTGACAGTTGGCAGCTGTCAAATAGCTGTCAATGTGCTATAATAAAGCCAAAAACTTGTTTTTTTATGTTTTATCTTTCTTTTTTTTTAGTTCGATAAGTTCAAAGACGATATCAAATCAATAACAATGACTATCGGCAGCTGTCATTTAGCTGTCAACAATTCTTCAAAGTCCGGTAATAAAGTCAAAAAATTATTTTTTGTTTATAACTTCAAGTTTTTTAGATAAGTGAATATAAATATGATATAAAATTATGTAGTCATCAGCTTACAGCTGTCAACAAGCTGTCAACTAACTGTCAAAATGCAATAATAAAGTCAAAAAGTTACTTTTTTTAAAAAGCTTTAAGTTGCTTAGATCACTGAGTTCAAAAGTGATGTCATAAACTTATATCATGTTTGATTTCTTATCCACAAAGTTAAGCACAAAAAATAAGTTACTTGCTCTATTATTGCATTTTGACAGTTAGTTGACAGCTTGTTGACAGCTGTAAGCTGATGACTACATAATTTTATATCATATTTATATTCACTTATCTAAAAAACTTGAAGTTATAAACAAAAAATAATTTTTTGACTTTATTACCGGACTTTGAAGAATTGTTGACAGCTAAATGACAGCTGCCGATAGTCATTGTTATTGATTTGATATCGTCTTTGAACTTATCGAACTAAAAAAAAAAAAAAATAAATCATAAAAAAACAAGTTTCTGGCTTTATTATAGCAAATTGACAGCTAGTTGACAGCTGCCAACTGTCAATTTTGAAAATCTAACAACAGATCTGAATTCAGCAACCTCAAAAATATAAACCTAGATAATAAAAAAAATGAAATAGGCTATTTCAAAAGTCTATACACACTGCGCATATACATAAATCCGTGGAGGATATTCGGAGCTTTAAAGCTCTGTACCGGCCAAACTATCCATTTTTGAGCTTTGTGGCCATTGAGACAATTGACCAGTATGATGAACTCTATCACATATCAAAAATTCAGCGAATTTGACCGGGACCCAATTTCCATAAGATTTGTGCGGGGTCCTTTGCATTTTTTAAAGTAACTTGTATAAATGTACAGTTTTATAAAGTTCTATAAACAAATAGTACATTTTTATTTTAATGATTCTTAGTGCCACATTGCAATGTTTTCTGTCAGGGTGTCGCCTTTATTAAACATATTTACAAATTCTTTATTCACATGAAACAAAAAATTGCTGAAAATACTTGCGAAACACTTTAAATCAACAATTGATATTTTCAGTGGAATCGAAATTTTAATTTCGATTCTAGTAACATTACTTTAAACGTGTCGCCTGACCAGGATCGAATGGAGAGGCCAAAATGGTCTTTCATTCATCGATTCCGTCCGGGAGATTGTAAAATATCCATCAATAGTTTCTCGTATGGCCCGAAACCGAGAAAGCAATCTGACTGATGGTTGGTGTAAGACGTTACAGAGCCAAAATTAATCATAAAACAGAGGAATGAGGAATAAAAGGGATCGTCTTATAAAGTTTAGGGATGCTAGTTGTTGATCCAACCAATCAAATTTGATTGATTGATGATTGTAAAGATCAGACAATGTAAATCGAGACAGTCGAAGGACGGAAGTAATTAAAATAATGTACGTATGTCAGTGTCGGATCGTGACATTGTGAATAACGTAAAAAAAATTCTAAACGTTTTATTCAAACTGGCGTTCTCCCTCAATACATCTCATTGATAATTATCATAACAAGAAGATTGAAATTTTCGCGAACTTTCCCGACCTCTTCTCTTTTCGTTAAAAATTGCCGTTATTTTTGGCGTTGTTCAAAATTTGTTGTTTTTCTAGTTCATTACGTCTTGAAAAAGGCGTTTCAAGTAGAGATAAAACAATATCGTGAGCGGGATTCAATATTACCTTTATACAGGATGTTCTGAAAAACACTGACATAAATTCAGAGCCTGATAGAATTTCAAAAAATATTACAATTTGTTCCTATGAACCATTGGCGTACCTTTTCCGTTTGGGGGGCGTTGAAAATAATGTTTTAGAATCTAGTTTCGGTCCTATTTTCCACAAAAATAATTATTATTACCGTTATTCATACCGTAGCAAAAAGAAATTTCTCAATTACACCAATTAAAATAAATACTTGTTTTGATAATGCATAACACGTTCATTTGACACATTTAACACAAGCCTTCTTGAAATAAAAAACAACAATTTGGGATACTAGCTGATTGGCTCACTATGCCTGGTTTTTCTCGAAAACGGCCACCTTTTTTGTTTAGAATAAAATTTACCATAACAGCAAGTGATAAAAGGGGCACAAAAATTAACCTCAAAAAAAATTAGGACTTGAAATGTTTCCGCGGAATACTGCGTTGAACGTATGACATAGTCAAAAATTAAGAACTCCAGAGCATTTATCATCCCCAGAAACTCCACATAACAAAATTTCAGTTCGTTCAGTCGAATTTTGTGGAAGATAGGACCGAAACTAGATTCTAAAAAATTATTTTTAGCGCCATGTGTCTTGAAAACGGAAAAAGATACGCCCATAGTTCATAGCGACAAATTGTAATATTTTCTGAAATTCTGAATTATCTATGTCAGTATTTTTCAGAACACCTGGTGTTGCTGCTGAGATTTATTGTCCAGTAGCCCAATGCAACTGTGTTTGTTTTCCTTTGCCCGCGTTCACATTCTTCAACTGGGAGTATACATTTCTACCATCTCCACGTTTAGTTCGACCAGACCTGTATATGGGTATGGCTAAATAAGTATGGGAACAAGTTTTTCAAATATTTCAATGCCGAGTTGCTGCGTCAACGACCGAACCTGGTACATACTGTTAATCTGTTCGTTCTTCAATTGATATCGGAAAGACTATAACAGTATATCATGCCGCGTAGATGGCATTGGTGAGATATTGAAACAATTATTTTATTGTTATTTTGCTTTTTGAAATTAGTTTAACTGTTTATTTAGGTTAATAGTAGAATAGTAACTATCAAAATATACGTCCTCAGTTTGTAGCATTTTGAAATGCTACTTTTCTTATTTATTAGTTAATTAGGATTAATGTATGTATAATTACTAACAATGCTACTTTTAATTTAGTATTTCTTCTTCATACAGGCTCTTCTGTTTTATCAACATCGAGTTTTCCTGGTTGCTGCTATTAATAATATTGTCTTAAGTATTCGATACGATAGACAACCAACACACCACTTCTAAAACTCGTTGAAATCCACAAACAAGTGTCCTCTAGGTCTCCTGAGAAAATAACATCTAGCTGGTACAGACGGACGGGTTTTGGTGAAGTGAAAAGCAATAGGTGGATCGTGATTAATTTTACGGTTTTCCATATTCATAGGATTTGAAAAACCACCTTTTAGTGCTTATACTATGTACCGTCGATGTGTCTCCAGAAGTCTCTCTCACTAAAAGTTTTCCAAGACGATTTTCTGTAAAAATTTTTTTGTGCAGAAGTTCAGCTAGGATAAATTACGTTTTGTTTTGCTCCAAAATTTACTTCATATCCGAAAATAATTTTGGTTACCTCAATTTAAACCCTCCTCCAGAAGGTGAGTTGCAACTAAAAGGTATTTCTTAGTTCATAGTACTTATGTAGGTAATTGTTTTATTTTAAGGTTTTAGGATAAGTTAGATAAGTAAGATAGTAATATTTCTTCTAAGTCCAGCTTTGGTGAAGTATCCACTAGTTGACTTCCAGTCGCTCATAAGGGCGTTAGCATTTGATTTTGTGGACCTTGAAGCTACGTTCATCATTAGCTACCATAGTTTTCCAGCAGCGATCCTTATACAGGGTGAGTCAGTTTTTTGTAGACAAACTTTAACAGGAAATAGAACACATGTTTTTAAAAAGAAAAGTTTCTATAAGCATATGTCTTAGAAGGCTTCGTTTCCGAGATACAGGGTGTTGAATATAAGAATAATAATAATAATATCTCTACTCCTCATTCTAATTACGAGAATTAGCCCATAAGTCGGAGACTTGTGCGGGAGAGGAGGCGGCATATTATTATTACGCAGGCCACATTTGCGCCCAGGAACGACTTATGTTGGTAGGCCCTAACCACCATTCAGTGCAGGAATGAGGGAAACCTGAAAAACCTCATTAATTAGGGGGGTGGTCAAATGCCAACCGGTGTCAATCTCTCACATTGATCCAAGCCAACATTCTTCCACCCTACCATACCTGCACAGAGGGTGCCAATCCTCCGTACAAGTATAGCTAATCTACGGTCTACCGGCCGCGGGAATCGAACCCTGGCAGAAATTTGCACACGATTAAAGGACTGACGCCTTAACCCGTGCGGCTATCGACCGATAGTGAATATAATTTTTTCTTTTCGAATTTTCATTATAACTTATAAACGAATGTTTAGATTTTTTTTATGTTTGGGGGATAATGCCTATTAATTAAGGGGCATAAAACAAGCGATAAGAATTATCAAAAACTTGCACAGTGGCGGAGTGGAGGGGGTGCTCAACCACTTTCTTAATCAGAGCTTCTACGCCAATGACTATTTTTTAAAAAAACTGTCACTTTCATTATCTACATACAGTTTAACAAAAATAATGCCCCTTCTTCTGTTTCGAAATTCCTATGCGTTTCCGAGTTATTTTGATTTTTAGTGTTTGTGTTTGATGTGGTACTAAATTAATTTATTTATTATCAATTATCGGCTAAATATTTAATTCTTTCAACGAAACCTATCTATATATGGTTTGTTAAGGATTCTAAAAAGCAGAAATCTCTTATTCTTTATCTCTTTCCAATGTAGTCAAAATAAATATTTGTTATATCAAGCCATACTCCAATACAAGACTTTTATAAGTTGAATTCACTAATTTTAACAATCCTTATTTATTATGTGCTGCGTAAATACTAACGTACTGCAACTAAATTACAAAAAAAAACATAGAATGAACATTGATGTTAATGTTTATGTAGAAATTTTTTGAATTTATAACAATATTTAATTAACAACTTCTTGAAACTTTTTGGCAACTGCACAATAATGTATTATATGTATGTAATGTAACATATATCAACTTATAAAAGTCTTATACTTGAGTATAGCTTGATATAACAAATATTTATTTTGACTACATGAGAAAGAAATAAAGAATAAGAGATTTCGGCTTTTTAGAATCCTTAACAAACCATATAGGTTTCGTTGAAAGAATTAAATGTTTAGCTGATAACTGATAATAAATAAATTAGGTACTTACTTAATTTGGTACCACATCAATCACTAAAAATCAAAATCACTCGGAAACGCAACTGTAAACAGTCAGTGGCGTAGAAGTTCTCTTTAAGAAAGGGGTTGAGCACTCCCTCCACTCCGCCACTGTGCAAGTTTTTGAACATTCTTATCGCTTGTTTTATGCCCCTTAATTAATAGGCATTATCCCCCAAACATGAAACAAATCTAAGCATTCGTTTATAAGTTATAATGAATATTCGCGAGAAAAAAATTATATTCAACACCCTGTATCTCGGAAACGAAGCCTTCTACGACATATGTTTATAGGTACTTTTCTTTTTAAAAACATGTGTTCTATCTCCTATTAAAGTTTGTCTACAAAAAAGCTGACTCGCCCTGTATACTGGTCTACAAAATCTAGGACTGGATAGACGCTATTTTGTTTCCAAGTCCCTCGTTGCCACCTAAGAAGCAACATCTTATTTCACTCCCCGGATAATCAGATAAGCCCATATATTTATTAATGTTTTTTTGTTTATATTTAACTATTTTACTACTATTTAAACCTACTAGACCATATCTTGAAAACGTATGTAACGCACGATTATAGTAGGTACTATAAATATGCGCTCTTAGCTCATGTTTAAATATTTTTATCAATTTTGTTTCTGACAGTACAACCTCAAAATAGTCAAAATAGTTATGTTAAAACCATCCAATATTTTTTTATTTTTTTTAGCACTAAACTTTATATAATTTCTTTTCTATCTACTCAATTCATTTACAATCCACTTTGCAATTTCGGGAGTTGAAATAAATAGTTTTAAAATTTTATCTACTTCAATTTTTTTATTTCATTCACTCTACCATTACTTTGTTTTTTTATCATATATTTGTTTCACGATTTTGAATTTCGTAACTTGGCAAAATCTAGAGTACTCAACACATTTCATGTGAAGTTACGTGGCGCCCAGTACAACCTACCTCAATGATACCAGAAAGTTATTACAATCCACCAACCCTAATGCTCTCTGACGAAAAGCTGCCGTACGCTAGTGTCGGATCCCCGATGATAATTTTATTGTTTAAAGGGACCCTACAAGTTGATTCGTACGAGGAGCCGCCACTGGCGTATGCACAGTAATTTTACTTTATTTTTAAAATATTAAGCAAAATCATATGAATTTTAAATCCGTTTGCACATTCTAGCTTTTGAGTTTGCTTTCTCCAGTTCAGTGGACAATTTTGACAACGTTTAAATATTTTAGGCCTAGCTTTCCCTTATACATTTTTCGGGTACCTATTATTTTTTGTTTAATACCCTTCAACAGTCTTCATAATCAACAAATAGTAATTTCCTTATTTCCTAAGAATCTAATCATCACAAAACTAATACCGAAAGTGGCTGGTTGACCAATTACCCCTCCTACAAAGTCCATGCATTGCCATGCCGTACGGAAATTGCGCCCTTTATTTCGGGCAATAAAATTTCAATTCGCTTGCAGCATTTCATCCCTGTTGCATTCGACGGGTTAAAAGGGACCGGTTCCTTGTTTAGAATTTTTAATTCCCCCCGTTTCCTTTTTGCTTAGCACACATTACGCTATCAGCAGTCAACAAATGGGGTTAAACGGTAATCGGGTAGAGTTATTGGCGTGTGTGTGTATGTTTATTAACGGCATAAATTCGTCGGCAAAGCGCTAATTTAAATTTTTTGTGGCGCACGTTGGACAAACAGCCAGTAAATTATAAGCAAATGCAAAGTGATTCGTTCGTTTGTGAAATGTTTGTTTGTAAAAGCTTGGGTAGGGCTTTTTCTGCAGAGTCAATTTTGTCGACTGTTAAACAAGTCAATTTTGAATATTTAACCGCGAGCTCCGTTTGCTCTGAACAATCTTTAAATTATTTGACAGTAATTTAATGTAGGTACCTAAGTACTAAAAACTAAAATATTTCAAGAAAAGCAAAAGAGACATCTCACAACATAAACCACTAAATTTTAGTACGATATTATGTTGTTTAATTAAGAAGATATTGGTAAAATTCTTACTAATTCATTTGAATTAGTAAGAATTATGAAAAATAACTACTCTGCGGACTAAAGCGCCGTTCAGACAGAGATCGGTTGCGAACTTATTAGTATGCCATAGATGAGACGTCTGAAAGACCAGCTATTTAGATGTCTATCTACGGAGATGTTTTGAATTAGTAGGCCGCTCTCTGTCAGTAGGTGCGAATCAATGATTTGTACCAGTGTCAGTAGGTATTAAGTACCAGTGAGTTAAGATGTCACTCACATTGGTAAAATTGTTAAAAAAAAATAAACTATAACACTCTATATCTTGATAACAGGTTGGTTGGTTCATTAAAAGTTAAAGCAAATATTGTATGAAAAACGTACCTATTAACGCACAAGAGAGATTTGCATGGCTTCATTTTTTAATTCCTTTAACAAATTAGTCCTAGTAGGTGTCCCAAATTTTTTGGATGGGCCTATCTTACTAAATATTCCATAGTGCTTCACTTCATTAATCAACATCCTTAGCTTAGTGTTATTTTACAAGCGCAGATATTTCAGGGACGTAATTATTTCACGTCTGTTTTTACTTCACATCCACTTTTGTTTCACGTCCGCTTTTACTTCACGCCCCCTTTTGTTTCACATCCACTTTTACTTCACGCACGCTGTAGTTAGTTAAGTTACTAAAATTTGAAAATTTATTTGAATTATTTATCTCTCTCTCTCAGAAATGTTCATATTCCTCACTAATTGTCTGTTTTTATTGAAAAATCTGTAGTGTTTCTATAAAACTTTCAGATCCACTTTGCAAGGGAAATATTGGGCATTAAAATGCAGTAAAAATGATTACACCTCTTACAATAAAACGGATTATAATAAAATGCGGTGGCATTAGAAACGAGCCGAAAATACTTTCATAGAGAGTTAGTGACCTTAAAAGCTTTAGCAGACTAGTTTGATTGGCTAGTAAAACTCAAAGTTATGTTCATTATAAAAGTCCTAAAGAATTAACGCGCCCTTTATCCGTGGCAATTTTACCTTTTCCGAAAGATTACGATCCGAGAGAAAATAAAATACTACAGTTTCCATAAAACGACACTATAAGCCGCGGCCCTCTTGACTCGGAAATTACTAAAATAATAATACCGTTGCAATTTCAGTTACCCAATGTTATCTCCTCTTTTATTCCGTAACCTGCTGCGAAGTTATTTTTCACGGAATATCATAAAATTATTTTCTTTTACCTGCGAACGTTTCTATTAAAAGCCTTACATAAGATAATTTTATCTCTCAAATGCAGACCTGAAAGATTGCATGGCATAAAATATGGTGTCAATTCAAATCCACCATTATACAGGGTGTAGGGTGTCTCAGTTTATACGTATACGCAAATAATAAAGAAATATTTCAGCGTAAGCTAGAGTAAATGAAAAATTCCAGTTATTTTTATTTATTTCATTTCGAATAATATTTACAGTTGCCGCATTGTACATTTAAATATATTTTCCTGCACTAAGGGTATTTGTCGGTGTAATTGAATCGCCCCAATATTCATTAATAACCCTAATAAAGGGCCATCCGCCAAGTTTGGACATCATATTCGTATTCAGCACCCAAAAATATATAGGAAATCAGTTTTCTAGGTTAAAATTGGGATAGAGTCGGTATTCTTCTTATTTACCAAAGGTACTGTTGAGATAACTGCATATTCAATATAGAAGAGACTTGTAATGATTTTTTATATTTTAAAATTTAATTTTTGTATATTCTATATTTTAAAAGATTGGATATTTTTATTGTGAAATGTTACTTTTTACATCGAAACTCTCTTAAAAGGGCACTCTATCTCTGCCATACTGGATAAGGTAAATCAGGTAAACGTGATCTATACCGATTTCCCTAAAGCTTTTCGCGAACGTATCAGAAGGCTTTATAGTCTGGTGTTTCTTTTCCCCTGGATTTATCTTGGAAGGCACTGATGTCCGGTTTTGAATTAAATATCCTGTTTCTATAAGGGTAGATGAAAATCTTATCTAAGGCGGAAGCGACAGACATCTATGAACTGCCTATGTTTTTATTATGTTAAAATTATAATCAATGGTATGAAAAACACACGCAAATTTGCATATTTATATAAAATAAAAATGCTAAGGGAATGATAGTATTTCTTCTGGAAACTTGAGTATTAAGAAATTTTATTACAGTTCCTTTATTATTTCCCTTAATGTCCTATTATGTAGCGAACTTGACAGTGCCAACAATGGTCAATAGTATGTACTCTATTGATGGAATAAATTGGGATAGTATGTGTCTATCGGAATAATAATTTGTCTTTACAGTTGGTAGAAAAATAGCATTCATTTTTACAAATTATCTATATGTTTATTTACTTCATTAACAAGCATATTGCCTAAATACATGAAAAATTGTATTCTTCAGTCAAATTTGACAATTGCACTTGTGCAAAATTGTCGGTCTTCGATAAAACTGCAAACGCGATTCATGACTTAGGTACTTATTTATTAATATAGCAATATTAAAACATACATTAAACGTAAACCTAATTATTAAAATTTATAATTGAATTACTACAAATTATGTTGCTTGAAGCTGAGGTCGAATGTGAAACAAAAAACTCTTTGTTATCACAGGTTCTCATTTTCTCTTTATCTAGAAAATAATGTTTCAATGAACTGCCATTTTCGTGGCCTGTTATTTTTGTTAATTGATTTTCATTTATCCCAGCTTTTGCTAAATGGCTTACAGTAGTTACTCGAAACTGTGAACTTTCTGTTTTCAAAACCTGTTTTCTTTACGTAAATCATTGTCCACTTATAAATTTCATCCTATCAACAGGGATATTTTTATACTATATATTTGTTTTAAACCATTCTGGATTTCGTGAAATGAATAGTAGAGTTGTCTTTATATTGGCACCTCGACGTTAAAATTTTCTTTATACAATCCAAAATAAAGAAAAGCATAAAGAAAATCTAAAACCTTACATACAGCATTGACGTCAATTTGTAACAAATCAGTCATTTTCATTAGGAGTTTCTCAATATATTTTCAAATCGTCTGCAAATAGAAGATTTATACGTGATACTTGACAGGGCATTGATAAAATAAAGGAACAGTAGCGATCCCAAGCTGGAACCCTGCGCAGCACCTGTATAAGCTTTCTATTTATTTGAAATGGTACAATTATATTTTAGTAAGTAGTAATATCTCTATTTTGTAAATATGAAATAAATAGTTTTGATAAAACATTTGTTATTATTCCATCCATACAGGCACATGTAGTTCGAAATATTTTTTAGTTCTTTCATTGTAAAGGCTATTAGAAATGATAAAATTACGAAATGCATATAAAATAATTATGTTAGGCAATTTTTTTGATAAAGTAATACAAAAAAAAGGAACATTTTACCTAATGGAAAATTTTAATAATATGGCTTCAATTTATGCTTCTGTATAGTAGAAAACCTTTTCCGTAATCCCAATATAAATTCTAAATTCTTCGATATAGATCTAAATTCTAGAACCCACATGACATATTTTTCACGTAATGGGTCCAATATAACATAAAATATCTATTATCGCGTATCTCTTCCACTTTTTTCTCCTCTCGAATTTGTTGCAGCGTTTATTGCGCCATTTCATCAATTCCCAGCGTTAGGTTTACAGCCGATAAATCTCCTGCAGATCATTCCGACATTCTGACATTAACGCGGAAGCCTGTGTCGTTCCGACAACAACACTCACTGGCCATTGCTCGGCCCAATGCAACCGTCAAGTTTCTGCTATAGTCTGTTTAGAAATGAAAGAGAGTAATAAAAGCTTATTATGTATGCAAATCGTAAATAAATGTAGTACTGGTGCTTATATTCAATATTTTTATATTATGTATTATCGGTATAGATGAGGTGTACTTTTAAACTTTGTGTGACCGGGTTGTACTAAATTGTAGCAGGTAGCTAAAATTTAATCCCCGACAATCCGTCTTTGTCTATGCCGCTTCAATTTCTCGGTCCATTTCTCTTATAAGTAAACAATATAAAAACAGCATTTCAAAACATGAGGCTACTTTAAGCATCATAACCGGGTTAAGAGGGTTTTTAGTAAT
>NW_019417020.1:65727-133315 GCF_000390285.2 Anoplophora glabripennis | reverse complement strand
TATATATATTGGGAGATATAACTTTGCGAAAGTATAAATACTACAAAAAAAAACTCGGGAGGCATAAAAGTTTTGATTGGAGATCATCCTCCCAAGTCCAGCTGTAAGAATGGACGAACACACAAGCTTCTAACAAAAAAATGTATGTGTGCTGTTATTTGATCCTATAAAATAAGCTACTTTCACTACTACTTACAGCCTAAAAAAATTATACAATATAACCTTTTCTTTGCACAAAGCCCCTACCTCCTTAAAAGAAGTTTAGAGAGAAGTAAACTTTGGTTATAAGGCCGCATAAATAAATTTACTTTAAATATTACCTCCAAGATGTTGGAGATTACTGAAACAGAAGCCTTCTCAAACTAATTCGCGGGGGAAGTTATTGCTTGCCGGGTCTGGAAAATCGGGACGTAAGCCTTTCAAACCAATAGGGTCGTTTCCCAGTGTTTTAAATTATTATTTTCAAAAGGTTCTCAAATTATTTTTGTCAAAAGGTTTGCGTAAAATATATAACACGCATGGACAAATACTATGTCAAAAGTTCATACTTTTATTAAAACTTCGATGAAATTATAAATAAAAAAGTAATTGTGCTATTTACTGATTATTTTATAAGTATTTTATGATCCACTTTTGGAAACGACCCTTATATATATCTTCTCACTGTCAGCGAGTAGGAAGTATGAATATGAAGAGGCATTATATATAAATTTAAGGGCTTTTTACGTCTTTTATACGCTTCATTTACTTCTTCATTTTCCGGTTTTCCTTGACTTTCAAAAAGGTATTAAAAATCTTTCCAGTTTTGTACCTTCCCCTCGTCTTCACTAATAATAATACAGGGTAGCCCATCGAAAACGTACCGCAAGGCATTACAGGGTAGTAAAGAACTTTTCGGCAAAATCCAAAAACGGGTCAAATTTGTTTCTGAGGGTTACAACTTTTGGCTCAAAAACCATATCAAAATCTTCAACCCCCTAAGTGGGGGTGCTATCCCCTAAATTTTTTCAAATGGGAATGGGGGTCAAGTGGGGGGTCATTAGAAAGGGCTTTTAATTCTCTATACATCGATTCTTACTTTTTGAAAATCGATTCATTATTTTAGAAAATATGCAGCTTTGAAAATACGAACAATATTTTTGACGAGAAATGCGAAAATCGATTTAATTTTACTTCAAAACTTACGGTATTAGTCAAGTAAATGCTGAAAATGTTGTCCGCCAACTTGCATACAATGATACAGGTTGTCTTCAAACCGTTGTCGAACATTCTGGAGCACTTGCGGTGTTACTTCGCGACATACATTAATGATTCGTCCTCGCAGATCTTCCAAGGTATCAGGTGGAGTGCTGTAAACTTTGCTTTTAATGTGCCCCCAGAGAAAGAAATCTAAAGGATTTAAGTCGGGTGACCGAGGGGGCCACTCAATTGCACCTCTTCGTCCTATCCAGCGTCCTGGAAACGTCTCATTTAGGTAATTGCGCACATTGAGCGAGTAATGTGGAGGAGCTCCGTCTTGCTGGAAAATCAGTTCGTGTTCATTGTAAGCAGGGTCGTCCTCTATGATATTTGTTAGAGCTGGGTCGATGACATTTTGTAGTAAATCCAAGTACATATCGCCTGTCAAATTTCCAGGAAGGAAAAAAGGACCTACAATGGAATTTCCAAAAATACCTGCCCATACATTCAACTTCTGGGGGTGTTGGGAGTGTGTCTCATGGAAAATCCTTGGATTGGTATCAGCCCAGTAACGACAATTATGGCGATTCACTAAACCATTCAAGAAGAACGTACACTCGTCCGAAAAACACACATTAAAGAGGAAATTATCGTTTATCGCTCGTTCAGTCATTATTTCGCAAAATTGCAAACGACGATCAAAATCGTCTTCATTTAGCTCTTGCACTAGCCGAATCTTATAAGGATGGAATTTGTATTTTTTTAATATTCGTTGGACACTTGTACGACTCACTCCTGTCGCAGTAGCCAATTGCATTGTACTCAGCGTACTATCCATTGCCACTTGCCCCAATACCGCTATTTCCGTAGGTTCATTTAGTACCGGATTTTCAACCTGCCTCTTTTTGTTATGAACGGAGCCAGTTTCGCGAAATTTGGCCACCAATTCGCGAACAATTTTTCCAGACGCATGTTTCTCAGGATGCCGTTGGTTGAACAGTTCGGCGACCCGATTTCCGCATTCATTGTTTTTGAAAAAAAGCTCAATAATTTCTACTCTTTCTGGAATTGAGTACACCATAATTAATCAATTTAAAAGACTCGGCAGTATTGGTACTCTTCAACTACAAGTCACAAGACAGTTATCTAGCAACTTCTTGTGGCCTATCTAAATACGAAACAAAAAGCGGACAATTTTTTGCTCACCAAAATCAGGCTAAAGAATTCGCAAATCAGAAAAAAAAACAGCGAATTCTTTTGAAGGAATTTACCAAGCTAATACCGTAAGTTTTGAAGTAAAATTAAATCGATTTTCGCATTTCTCGTCAAAAATATTGTTCGTATTTTCAAAGCTGCATATTTTCTAAAATAATGGATCGATTTTCAAAAAGTAAGAATCGATGTATAGAGAATTAAAAGCCCTTTCTAATGACCCCCCACTTGACCCCCATTCCCATTTAAAAAAATTTGGGGGATGGCACCCCCACTTAGGGGGTTGAAGATTTTGCCATGCTTTTTGCGCCAAAAGTTGCCCCCCTCAGAAGCAAACTTTACCTGTTTTTGGATTTTGCCGAAAAGTTCATTACTACCCTGTAATGCCTTGCGGTACGTTTTCGATGGGCTACCCTGTATAAGAATTAAAATTTTAGATATTCATCCGACAAGGGATACAATAGTAGATTTATATGATAACTACTACCGCTACTTTTTAATTTGAAACACTTTGACTCCGTTTTTATTAGTGTTGAAAATATAATCCCCCTCGTCATTTGATAAATCTTCTTTGTACCGGCCATCGAGAGAAAACTGACTTTTCGATCAACTCGGGAGCTCCTACGGAACAGTTGAGGGTTTACGATGCAATTTGTGTTCGGTAGTGAGCAATCGGGCCTCTGAAACTTTTCCTGTGGTTTAACGTCAAATTGGTCGGTCTCCGGTGAAGAATGGGGTGTTATTAACCCAAACACGGCGGCGGAATGCACAGAATGTGATATATCGTCTTCATTATGAAACATGAGAGTGCATTAGAAGATTTCCCGTCAAGTGGTTCATGTATGTGTGTTTGGTTTTTAGTTACGTGAATGTCTATAGAAATTTAACGCGATTTTCATGTTCATTAACGAAAAGTACCTACTTAGTCACAAAATAAGATAACTATAGTTAAAGTCGAAGAAAATGTTGAAAATGGCAATCGGTTTCTTTTCAGTTTAATGCAATTTTTGAAAAATGGAAACCAGCTTACATATTCCAAATAGCAGTAAAGTTTAAAATATACATCTTTAAGAAGGTATATCGGGTTTACTCAAATGCACAGATGTACTTGAAATTTATATAGCGTATTAGCCAGTGCTCCCTCTCTGCGTCATATTTTTTTGAATTTTTTTTTAATCTAGATTTTGAGATATTGTCGTTGAAAGTTGTTCATTTTAACATATGGCGAAGATGGACGGTGCGGTTTTTTTGCCCATAACTGAGAAAAAAATGTAGAAATTGTGAAACAAAACTTTTCCATATATAGTACATATTATTATCTTATTTTTGATGTAAAACTAACGTAAGTTTTGAACATGGTACAGCTGTATTAATTAGAAATAGAAACCAATATTTGCATTTCTGTCTGACTTAAGGATTAATGTGGCAACGTCGCAATCAGCTGACAGCAAGGAGGGAATACATTTGAAAGACTTGATAAAAACGAAATTGATTTCAACATATACATTTTTCCTAAATCCCACGTACATTGTTGTCAACAATAAATTGACCACAACAGATGACTTTTTGTAATGTTTTTAAAAAACTAGATTAATTAAAAAAAACTAGGAAGCTGTGATATATTTATTGGAATAAAAAATACAGTTGATAAATCTTTTTAATATATTTAATGGTTTATAAAAACATCGTAATCAATACCCAGCAATATTAAGGGTTACATAATGTTTTCTTTATTTGATTAATGTAATTAGTAATACTTGAGATAAAAGCATTTGTACAGAATAACAAAGGAATATAAATATTTCCCAGCAAACTTTATATCTAAAAAATTGTTATAGTTGCAAAACTTTTGTAACATTACTAAATTAGTGATTAAAAACACGAACAGTGAGTATTAATGTAATTTCTATCACAGAACCTTCAAAATTGCATCCAACATTTTCTTTGACTTGGACGAGAGATGGGCGCGTATCATTTCATTTCTTTAGAACTAAATTAACATAATTCTCGTTGTTTTACCAGTTCACATGATTTACGGATTTTAAATAAAGGATACAAATCTTCGCGAGGATAATACGATATATTTGCTATATATAATAATTATATTGTCCATAGTTTACACGCAATACATTTTTGAACGCGTACGCATCTTTACCCGAATTTGACGCGCAATATCTCCGATGTCCGAGGTCTGTAGGTTCGCAGTGTGTTCAACGGTCAATTATTAGCGCTGTTGCCACATCTACATAGTCTGTATGCGTTCATTAAATATAATTAACTACTTAAATATGATATTTCTATGTTGTTAATTAGTCCATATGTATACTATGTGTATATGAGTAGATTTATTTGCTATATAGATAATGTTTATCGCAAATAATTTCAATAGAATTTAATTTTTTCAAATTGGCAGCGGGCTTTAGTCCCATAAGAAAAGCATAGGACCCCCCTGTGCTCCTCACTTCCCTCGGATCCCGATATACCTCCTTATAAATGGAATTATGTATCTACTTGAGTGAGAATTGGTTGTAGTTATCAGGAAATCTTATACCACTATATTAAGAACATGCTCGTATAAAGGACTATATAATAATATGTTTTTAATCCTGCTAGGATAAATTTTTGTCTCTTCAAATATAAAATTTATTTAATCTAAATCTCTTATTACAAACTAATATTCATTATTATCTATTGAAACAATTACAGTATGTAGTGCCTTTAATGAAATAACAATTATTCTACTTTCTGGGTCTATAAAACTGATTCCTTCACTGATCCTGCTAAAAAAATAAATATTTCAATTTCTATTTTATTTTAATTGTGGTAGAACTACCTAATCGAATAGATATGTATAAAAATAGAGTATAAAGAAGTAGGTAAGTAAATTTTGAGTGTGTGCGTCATTATAAAGGGGTTACCAAGGTTGTTAAAACTGTTCCGCTTAAATTTTAATGATACATTGCTCTTCCGGAAAGGCCAAACCGCTCAAACCAGGTCGGAATTGTGGGTCGTAGTGCACAAACAAATTAGTCATGGAGCTTCAAGCCGACGAAGGACAGGTAAACATATATCAAGCTGACATATTCACACACATCGGTGGGTGTCTCATATCTTATTAACCCTTTTATGTCGCGTATATTTTTGCGAAAGAAGTTTATGCAATTGTTGTAAAGTTATCAATAATTATAATATCAATTATATCTCAAAACCTCTTTGGAACTCACGAATATTTTGAAAAATATCCGGAGTCGAAGACGAAAGATATTTAATAATAACTGTAATCAAGAAAATATTCGGTGAAAATATTTCACATCAAAATTGTAAAGAAAATTAAACATCAATTTCATCAATAATAAAATGTAAAGAAGGCTATGTCAGCTGTGGTAATTCGTTATTACTGTCACGTTCATATTAATTGTTTATATCGACATGAACTTTTGTCGCAACTTTTGTATGGTGTTTTAAAATTCAAGAATTATTGTGGAAAATTGTATTTTCAATATGAAGATAAGAAATAGTGAAAATTACAAAGAAAGTGTAACTAAAACAATATGGAACTCCACAGCAATCAATTAAAAGAAATTTATGATTTACAGCGTAATTTTTTTTATGTTTCTACAGATAAATAATTAGCATATACAGGTAGAAGAGGACAAGAATGTTACTCGAATTCAGCTTTTTAAAGAAGAATAATGAATCTGGGAAACCTAACACATCACAGTGAATATAATCCCTAAAAACTACACAAGGTGGTTTCAAAAGATTGGTAAATAGGTAATGGTTAATTATATATAAATAAATATGTTTTGTCTGTTTGTACAAGATATTGATAAAAAAAATAAGAAATGACATTAAGACCAACATATTGTTTTTAACTCCAAACCCAAACTGAAAGGGAAAACATTGAAGGGGATGATACATGAACTGCCATGTTGGGAAGAATACCATATCTTTGTGGTTTAAATACGCAACTTCTGATATAGGCATTGCCACTAAAATACTTAAAATAAACACAGTCCCACAAAAAAAATTATGTGCATCTGACTAGACCACTATATCCTTATGTCTTCGAGGTCACTGGGTCCGAACCCGAGGTCCGTTTGACCTTGTCAGATCAGGTTAAAGGTCATTTCAAGGTTAAACCGAGAAAAATCCCCTATGGTGGAGACAAGCAATTTTTGCCTCGGAAAGTATAAAGAAGTATAGGTAAAAATAATAAAAGTAAGTGGTTGAATGATTTCCTGGCTGGTTGCCACGTCGTCGGTTTACAACACTTGACGTTTCGAGAGACATATCGCTCTCTTCTTCAGAAGTTACTCAGTTTCAGAGTAACTTGTCTCTCGAAAGTGTTATAATGCCAGTAAAATGTCACAAATGATATCTTAAATGATACGAAATTTTCAGTGAAATTTCGTGTAGAGTACCCATTAAGAAAAAAATCCCAATATTTTTCCGTTACCATGATGTTTTAAAATAATATTTGATTGGGTATTACACATTGGTGTAAAATTTTCAATGTAAAAACTAGCTTGAAAAAATATGTTCCGTATATTCCAAGCTTCGTCTGTATCATAGAAAAGTTGTTGCAGGTAATCTGTTTTATGTATCTTTACTAATTTATTCCAAACATAATTTTCACCGCATACAAACCACAATGTAAACATTCACTGATGTGGGAAAAGCTTTAGTTCTTCTTTGTGTGTTTTATGTTCTCCTATATACAGGTATGTATATTTTCAGCAGAATAAATACGTTATCTACTATTTAATTTAATAATCATGGTTTTAATTAATTCGTCTGTGTAAACTGGCGCATATATTTTAGTTAATAAATATTACTGAACCACAGAAAATAAGCTAATAATCAGAGCATTATAATTAAGTGCAAAATATTTAACTGTGGGTTGTTCTGAACAATTTATAAAAGAGGTAAAGTTCAATTATGTTAGATTCCCAAATACGAGTAAAAAATTTAAATTGTTGCCATTAAAAGTTTACAATAAAAATAAGAGACTGCTCTAGATATTCTTACTGCCCCTACACTTTATGTAAAAAATAAACTTATATTTATTTTCAACTATTCTAAGAAAAATCTACACCAAAACTGAAATATCTAAAAACTGATTGAGTTATTTTCAAAGTAATTTGGCACCGAGTTATATTTCATTGTTTACCCAGCACACTGCCCTTGTTTTGATGAAAAAATCTAGAAAATAAAAAAATCGAGGCTTTAAAAATGACAACAAAATACGAAGATGAAAAAATAAAAACGGGTCAAGGAAATACGTAAACGTACGTATAGGTACCTTACCAAATATATGCGTTTGGTTCTTCCGAGAAACGTAGTTATAAGTCTTAAATACATTATAAAATATAAATGGAAACTAAAATTAAATTACTATTTCATACAACACAATGAACTAGATATTATCATTACTCATCTTTTCAATTTTCAGCAGATCCTATATTGCCATTGATTTCTAATTTACTCTTCGATAAGAATGCAATGCAATTTGTAGAATAGAAGCTTCAGTTATCTGTCCAATTAGGACGATTCAATACGTTCCCGTTATACAGAATTTCACAAAAAAAATCAATCCTAATTGCAGTCTGGTATAATGAGCTGCAAATTAGCTATCTGTTCAGGAATAATTTGTCTTTGTCATTTCGTCCATGGAAAACGACGATTTGCTTGAGAAATTTATTTATACTCGTATTACAGCAGCCAATGAAAGTAGAAAAGATTGATGGCTATTGTCAATAGTTAAATATTTGTATGTTATTAAAAAAAATCAACAATTTCTCCTCATGTAAGTGCCTAAGCCAAATTGTTGAGAGTGTAATCTAAAAAAAAAAATAGTAATAGTACGTATATATTTTCTATTTTCCGCAGTATTCAAATATTTAATGTACCGTGCGTGTAGTTTCATGAAATACTGTTCGCTGGTGGACAATTGTTCGTTTTGGATAATTAAAACTAACTGATTCGAATTCGGGCATGTAACGAACAAAATTACATTACGGGAATAATTTTTTATCCGGCCACAATCAGGTATAAATCGATTAGGTGCTTAAATGAATGTTTTTTCATTCCCAATCAAAGCTGTTCCTCCCAAACGTTACATGTTCGAAGTACTTCTGTAAACAAAGCCCTAATGTGTGTTTTTGGAAGTGAAATGGGGTACAGCTTAATCAAATAAAATATTTTCGTTATTATCTATTCATAGACACCTTTATTCACTATTAGCTAATGGACAGTTTCCTGTTGTAAATCGTAGTACAAACAGAATAATTAACGATAATTGTACAAAGTACGAGGTCTGTACAGAAAATAACCGAACTTTTTTTAATTACCTACTCGCTAATGGAGATATTTAGTGATGTGTGGTTGGCAGCATTGCGTTGTGCATAACCTCCTCTGTAACCGCATGTGCTTGGATTGCCGATATCTCATTTAGTTTTCGTGATACTGTTATTTGAGTGCAACGTGTTGAAGTGTTAGGGACGTTTTTTGAAATGTGGGACTTTCTGGAACAACAATGCAACGTAACATTTGCGTGAAACTGAGGAAAACTTCCACAGAAACGTTTCACAATTCGTTGAGGGTGAAACATTCATTCAAGGGATCATAACGGGAGAGAAAGCTGGGTTTACGGCTACGATATTGAGACAAAAGTTCAATCTTCACAATGGATTGGCAAAGCATCTGCACGCCCCAAGAAAGCACGTCAGTCTCGATCCAATGTGTGATGCTCACTGTTTCTTTCCGACTTTAATGCTTTATAGAATCTAAGCATGTGTATTTCTGCGTACAATATGCCGCTGTCATTTGCGGATTTTTCCTCAATTTTTAGAGATTTTTTAGTCAAATTTGTTAATTATCTTTTTGAATGACCGAATATTAACGTAAATGAGATAAAAAGTCTTCTATATTTTTCTGCATGTACAATAATTACAAACGGCATTTCCGACTACAAAGAACTATGCCCCAATAGAGCAGTTATGAAATATACAGCGTGCGGCATTAGAGCGTCGAAGTACGATATCTCCGTTATTATAGACGATATCAAACAAAGTTATTTACATACAAAAATTGTAGCCAACTTAAAACTGTAAGTACATTTTAAAATTATTTTCGTATATACAGAGTGTTACGTGACACCCTATTATTTCAAATTTAGATTAAGCTCATCTCTCCCATGCTTCGAATATAGGGTTTAATTATGTTATACATTTCAAAAGTTATGGTCAATTGTATACGAGAATCATTTCCATTTCAGAGTCTTGTATACCCTAAACAGAACAACTTAACAATACTTTTTTGCAGGCATAACTTTTTGCAATTGGTACAGTTTTACGAGAAAGTGCTATTTCTTTATTAAATGAATCACCCTGTATTTTATTTTAAAAACTGAAAATATACTTTATGTTCTATCATTTTCTTTCCGTCTAGCTAAAATCATTAATTTCTGAGATATATACCATTTAATAACAAGAATAGAGTTTTTAAAAATTCATATTATAACAAGTTGGTTAATATTATAAGAATTTCTTCTTAACAACGGATATTTTGTAATGTTTTATAACAATTTGTCACACTGTCATTTGCCCACGGCCAACTTATAATAGGAATTTTTAAAAAATTTTTAAATACCTCAGAAATTAACGATTTTAGCTATAGGGAATGCTCTATAAAAATGAAAAAACATAAAGTGTATTTACAGTTTTTAAAATAATATAAATACAGGGTGATTCATATAAAAAAAATTGAGAAAATTATGTGCTCGAGTTTTGGCTCAATCTAACTTTGAAATAATATATAGGGTGTCCCATTTAAAAAATAGTATATTTGGTTCGGCCTGGTAATACGTAACACCCTGTATATACGAAAATAATTTTAAAATGTGCAGTTTTAAGTTGGCTACAATTTTTGTAAATAACTTTTTTTATATCTTCCATAATAATAAAGATATCGTACTTCGATGCAATAATGTCGCACCCTGTATTTTAATAAACAGCGGACCCTTTAAGCAGTATAAAGGAATTAGTTTCAACAGGTTACTTGAGGTCTGGTGACGTAATGTGTAACTACTCATACTTCCATGCAGGGGATCGATTTTTGAGTTTTAGTTAAGCGATTGGATATATGGAAGAGAGCTTTTTGCATCCTATATATAAAGTTTAGGAGATTAAATCGATCGATCGATCGAGTTTGTAGATTTTCCGGGCTTTCCACATGCTATATTGGATCCGATATGTTGAATTTTGAAAAGCCCGAGGCCAGGTTCGTAATCAGTGACCCCAAAAACCCATAATTCTACAATGTTCCACAATTTAGTCCAGACGGTATTTGTTTCAAAAAGCCATGTGAATTGTATATCCACGGAGATTTTTGGCTTTTTGGCTTTCAAATCTCACTAGAAATCAAAATTTTTTTATGCCCATAAAAAAACGTGGGCTTAACTTTTGGCGGCACAATATGTTGAAAAAATTCGAAATATGTCATATTTTTTTTCCTATTTCATTATGTATCTTTGATTTGAAGAGTAGATTTTAGGCGAAAATGGAAGAGGAAAAAAATGTTTGTAATTATATTGTTTACATAATATGACTAGTTACAAATCGAATGAATCATCATTATTATTGTAAAAATCGAAAAAATCGCAAAAATGGGGTTAAAAAACAATACTTTTTAGGGATTTTTTTTGGGGTATTTAAATTGGGTATAGGACCTTTATACTTGGCTCAAAAAAACTTCATATTATGTAGAATTATCACACCAAATTTCATCAAAATCGGTTCGATAGATTTTGTATAACAATTTTGCAATCCAGATTTTGAAAAAAAAATTGCAAATTTTCTAATTTTTGCACAGCAAAAACCAAGGCCGTTAGATACTTGTAAATTTAATCGCATATAGAAGGGCTCTCAAGCTTTCAAACTCTTTTTGAAAAATTCGAATCCGTCAATTATGAGAGCTCTGGCGCTTGTTTAAACATTGGTCGAATTTTTGTACTTATAATACAATTAGAACTTTGTGAATATTCAATCAAATCAAATTTTTTAAAACAGGTTTTAAAAGTTCTTGGAAAGACGCTTCTTTAAAAAAAAACAGAACGATTGATCAATTAGTTACGTAGTTATAGCCGATTCAATTTCGAGCAGGCCGAAGCGGCCACGCTCTCTACTTCCCCCACCACCACCACCCGTACGATTTTATTGAATTTCTCGCTTGCATAAATAACTTTAAACACGTTTTAAAGTAGGTTGCCAATGAAGAAAAGTATTGTAATTTTAGACCTGGTAAGTACTCGGAATACCAAAGGTATTTTTCGAAAAATTAGCCTGGATGTCCCAGTACATTTAGTGTAAATGACAGCTATAACTACGTAACTAATTGATCAATCGTTCTGTTTTTTTTTAAAAGCGTCTTTCCAAGAACTTTTAAAACCTGATTTAAAAAATTTGATTGAATATTCACAAAGTTCTAATTGTTTATAAGTACAAAAATTCGATCAATGTTTAAACAAGCGCCAGAGCTGTCCTAATTGACGGATTCGGATTTTGCAGAAAAAGTTTGAAAGCCTGAGAGCCCTTCTATATGTGATTAAATTTTCAAGTATCTTGAAAATTTGCAAATTTTTTTTCAAAATCTGGATTGCAAAATTATTATGCAAAATCTATCTAACCGATTTTGATGAAATTTGGTGTGATAATTCTCCATAACATGAAGTTTTTTTAGCCAAGTATAAAGGTCCTATACCCAATTTAAATACCCCAAAAAAATTCCCTAAAAAGTATTGTTTTTAACCCCATTTTTGCGATTTTTTCGATTTTTACCATAAGAATCAAGATTCATTCGATTTGTAACTAGTCATGTTATGTAAAAAATTTAATTGCAAACATTTTTTTCCTCTTCCATTTTCGCCTAAAATCAAATCTTGAAAAGATACTTAATTATATAGGAAGAAAAATATGACATTTTTCGAATTTTTTTAACATATTGTGCCGTCAAAAGTTAAGCCCACGTTTTTTTTATGTGCATAGAAAAATTTTCATTTCTAGTGATATTTGAAAACCAAAAATCTCCGTGGATATACGATTCACCCAAACCAAAACAGATACCGCCTGGTCTATTGGCCTAAGTTTCATTGCTGGTCTCTTAGGGCCTAATTTCCATAAGCCACTTGGCACAGTTTTTTAAACTGTTTTATAGATATCCCGACGTTGTCAAATTGGTTAGCAATAGTGGAGATTATTGGGATATTGTCCATTATCGGGACATTTACCTTAATAAGTTTACTTTATATTTATATTTTTATATTTAACGTAAGTAAATTTCGTAGTGCCGCTACTGACTTCGCACGCAAATGTCTAGCTCTAGTAATTACGCGCTCAATAGCGCTTTATTAATATTTCGAGGAACCTAGGATAAACAACTACAATATGCGAAGTATAATTGTGTTCATATTTCTCATAGGGTTATGTACGGTTCATATATTTCGTTATACGAACAAAATAACTACAATGTTAATAATTTGCCGAAGGCGCCGTGATTAATGGTACGCCATTTGCTGCCGCGTAGTAAATTATGTTGAAATTATTTTCAGTTAGACGTACGAGTACGTAGTCCGTAACATAAATATACTCGGGGCCATCGGAAGTCGCCTGAAATGAGCATGCTTGAAATGAGCGCGACATCCAACGGATTCATGGATATTTATGGTACCTTTTTATTTCGGTTTTTGCCTTCGCTAGAGAGAGCTTTGCGCTGTCTTTTTTGTAGAGATATCGTGATACATTCTATCGACGTATCGACGGCAGGCTTAACTTTGAAACCAAAACAGTTATTCATGCGCGATTTTGGATACTGCCGTTTTATGGAATGAAAATAAACAAACAGGTTCTTTGCTTTCTTTCAGTTTCGCATGAAGAGGAAGTTTATTCTCATTTTAAAGCATTATTCCGAAAATTAATATTTTCTGGATATCTGAATTTATTTTGATAAAATTCTTTCCATGCTGTACAAAAAAAATAATTTGGGATTTATCAAATAATTTATGCCACATATTTTTTGTTGCAAAATATGTATACATTTACATTAATATTTAAAAAAATTTTATTTGAAGTGCGTTGTATATTAAGAGAGATCTATAGGAGTGGGGTGTCTCAGTACCTACTTGATATAAAAAAGTCGAGTACAAATAGTTGAGGTCAAAATAATATCAGTTCTCCACATAATTTTTTTTCCTTTCATTAACAAATTACGGGTCCTCAAAGGTGAAACTTAAAAAGTTATTTTTATTTACAGTCTCAAAACTATTAACATCAACATGTTGCAAATTTGGTGATCGATAACACATGCGTACAGCTTGTTTTTGATGTTGTAAGTAAAATTTAATTATGCCCAGAACGCCAGGGACGGACTATGCCCAATGGTTAACAACCCAGAATTTTTGCATAGATGACGATCGCAATCTGCCTGTATAAAAAATAAGTTCGCTGAAGAATTTGCCAAAGATAATTCCCTCTTGGTTCATTTATCTCGGTAAAATTAACAGTTTAGGAAATATTTGTGATTTTATGTCACAGTGCACATCGAGCGATGCTTCCACCATTTTTTGTTATTCATTTTTAATTGCACTTAATTACTGTTATGGTAGAAGCGTAGGTAAGAGCATATTTTTAAAATAAGAACCTAGAAAATCTTACTTTCTGCTGTTGTAGTTTCCACAAACACAATTTGACAAACACACTTTACACATAACGAAAAATAGAAAAACAAGGATATTAAGTTAAAAAAATTAAAAAAATAATTTAAAAATAACAAAACTATCAAAAAATTATATGAAGAACTGATATTATTTTGACCTCATCTATTTGTACTTGACTTTATTGTATCAAGTACCAGGACACCCTGTATATCTACTGTACAACTCACAAATCAGACCACTGTAGCCGTAATAAAAAAATTACTTGGAATATTCCTAGTAAGTACACGAATTTTAAATTAAAGTTTATTAATACTTTGAATAACCATTAATCAATAATTATAATTTTGACATTATTTTACGGTTTTTCAATACTACAATACACAGTAAAAAATAATATAACGTAAATTTATGGGTGCAATGATTATGGTTACTTAAGATTTTAACAAAGAACATATTTTATTGTAAAAAATCACTCAATTAGTTGTTAATATTATGTACCTATTTCTGATACGTGTATAAACTGAATAATTACCTACTTGAACATATGTAATACTAAAAACTCATATTCAATTGTAAATCAGTGGAAACGTTGAGAATATTAAAGTTAGGTTAGTGACCGAACAGTACAGATTCATTCTCGATGTAGGTCAGCATAAATATGCGTTTTAAATTTTCTTTAATCGCGTATTAGTATTCTACTAATTTTTCCCTATCTTCTCTGAAAATTAATGACATTATGACTGAAACGTCCTGTATAAATTTTAACAACTTAAAACCAAAGATTAGGAAAATCGTAACCCTTACTTTATTTTTGTCTTTAAATAAAATATACTGCAATTGAAGATAATATCAATTTTTATACAAAACAATTAAAATTTTAAAATTTCTGTTAGTCTTCACTAGGCCAGAAAATAATAAATATTGTATGCTAGTTAAAATCTGTAGGACGTAAGCGTTCCTTAATTAAATCGAAAGATGACTAAATGTCTCGAACTTTGATACAAAAATACATAAAAATAAATATTCGTACTTGATTTAAAATTACCTGGTGGTACGCCCCTCAACGCTGGATGCTCGACGTCTTGCGGACTCTGGGGGCCAGAATCCGCCGTTTCCGCGCTAAGCCTGTCCTCTCCGCTGCAGTCGGCGGCGCTCTGGCTGCCACCCCCAGAGGATTCGTCACCCTTATTATTGTTCCTCTGGCTGGACAGTACCTGCATCTCCCACATCTGCTCCTGTCGAATGTCGTCGTTGTAGTCCTGCAAAAAAATTAACATAATTTAGCGAGATAAAATTCGCATATTTTACTGTTATTTTCAGTTATCAATGCTAATATAACTTGCATTACACGTGTTTGTTGATTTGGCCAAAGCCTTTGACACAGTATGCTACAAAAAACTATTAAACACCCTTGAAAATATAATTTCGAGATAAAGCTTAAAATATATTGAAAAGTAATTATCCACATAGAAAACAGTCTGCTAAAATAGGCAACACACGAGCATGAAAGAATCCGTCACGTATGGAGTACCACAGGGAACTGTATTCGGTCCTTTATTGTTTAGCTTTATATTACCGACCTGTATAGTTTTAAAATATGTGGAGAAACTATTAGTTAGGACGACACGATTATTTTTTATAAAGCTGTGAATTGGGGTAGTCTTAAAACTAAAGTAGAATCTAATTTTAAAGTAGTTATATACAGGGTGGCCACCGAGCTACCGAGATACTTCGTATATGAATTCTATGACTAACTTTAAGCAAAAATGATTCTATTCACTTTTCCTGAATTCCCAATGGTTCCTTAAATATCGGGGTTTGAAGTTGTCAGGTCGTATGGGTAGTTGCTGAAGAGTAAATTACATTATTGCGACTAGAGGGCTTAGAAAAAAATATAGTTGTAGTTCTCCATATTGTTTTTCATCTCATCAAACGCTGTATGGATATTCACAATGAGTTGGTCCCTACAATTAGTCTTTCTCATTGAATAGGCAAGTGTCTTCATTCATGTGTCCCCACACGAAAAAGTCCAATGGGTGAAGATCTGGAGATCTCGGCGGTCAAGCAATGGGACCACCAACACCTATCCACCGATTTGGATACTTTTCATTCAGGCAATTAGTGACATCTCTTCCATAATGGGATGGAGCACAATCATGTGAAAAGAACTTCGTCCTTCTGATTTGAAGAGGAATGTCATGAAGTAGTAGAGGTAGATCGTTCTCCAAACAAGTCCGGTACATCTTGCTGTTCAAATTTCCCTCCAAGAAATGTGGTCCGATAACTTCATTATGAACTATTCCAGCCCAAACGTATACGGAGAATCTTATCTGAAAATGGCTTTCTCGAATAGCATGAGAGTTGCCCGCACACGATCGTTGTGGAAATTGTTAATTCCATCTCTTCTAAATGTATCTTCGCCACAGAAAAGGGTTCTTGAACGAGTATTCAGATGATTTTCCCAAAAACGAACTCTTTGGGGAGGATTCGTAGAGAGAAGTTCTTGTTCCGGTTGGTAATGAAAAGGATGCATTTCGTTTTCTCGCAAAGAGTCTTGCACAGCTGTCCTACTTTGTCCATAGTAAGTATTGAAATTCTTCTCGTATCAGAATCAGGACCATTTTCAACAAGCTCAAACAGTTCTGCGGCATTGCTTCTTCGTATAACTTCTCTTTTCTAGTCGCTTTAGGAGACCCATTTGTTAATCGAAGAGTTGTGAAGGTTCTATTAATATAACTTAAAGGCATGACTTTAACACAAATGACGCAGAAAATAAAAAAGAACTAGGAAATTTTCAATGACGACAATTAACGAACTGACAATCCACATTTTTTTTCTAATCGCAGCCAAGTTGCTAATTATTAAATTACTACCCCTCTAGTACCAATCAAAAGGACAAATCTACTTGCTGAATAGGACTAGTAGTGAGACGCACAATAGGCCGAATTAGGCCGCAGTGCTATTGGGACTTATTAGAACCAACCACTAGGAAGAAGAAGAAGAAGAAGAAGAAGAAGAAGAAGAAGAAGAAGAAGAAGAAGAAGAAGAAGAACCAATGTAATTTACTCTTTAGCGACTACCCATACGATCTGGCAACTTTAAACCCCGATATTTCAAGAAGCTTCGGAAATTAGGAAAAGTGAATAGAATTATTTTTGCTTAAAATTAGTCATATAAGTCATATACGAACTATTTCGAATACTTCGGCGGGCACGCTGTATACATATTTTTTATTGAAGTTACCATAAATGAGAAAAAGACATTATGACAACTTGCTAATATTAAATAAAATATGTATCAAGAGGCTCAGGGGGAGAAAGTTGGAAATTTCGTTGGCCATCAAAATAAAATATTTAGGAACCATAATCGACATTCAGCTAAAATTGGATAAAATATAGCAGACCTAGTACAAAAGTTGAAAGGCTTGTTGCAAAATTCAAATACATTAAACGAATTATTAACGTTAAATATTATCGATTATGTACTTTGCATTAGTTCAGTCACTAATCATTTACGGAATCATTGCTTGGGGAAAGGTGACGAGTTGCTAGATAAAAAATGAAATATTCTAATAAAACGAATATTAAAAATCATACATAGTAAAGCGATGCCTTAAACGATGACATTTTTACTGAAACAAAATTATTCGATATTAGAAATTCTTGTTATATTGTTTCATAAATTGAACTGTTGCAAAAAAATAATATACTTATTTTTATTAATATTATTACTGAATATTTAAACGCATCAAATGATTATACTAATTATTTGATCAGTATTAGTATTCATGAGTATAGTGTATTTGCAATATTTTTGACAGCTGAACATACTATACTACCATTAAGATCTCCTGTCTTTGTCAATCCTACAGCGAACTCTCTTCTAGACCTGCGCATATCGCGGACAGTATGAGTTTCGTCAGCTGTGGATTTATTTCAGAGAAAGATTCTTTTTGAATTTAATATCTCCAAATTAAAAGAAAGGTTGGTCAGAAATAAACAGTGTTGGAATTAATTTCCCAATGAAATCAGAATTTGAACAAATGATTGACCATTATGAAATATTTTGTAATATGATCGTATATTGTCTTCTGCAAATACAAGACATTTTTTCTAAAAAAATGTTTTTCATTGTCATATTTATTCATCGATTGCATATATCCATTTTCTACTGACTACTAGATTACAAGATAATCTTGACAGATCACACAGTTGGTGTTCATGTAATAATCTACATCTGAATGTAAATGTAAAATTGTGTCTTACAGTCGAAGCAAAACTAATCTAGATTTTGATTATAAAATCGGTGAATGTTCCCTAAATAAAGTTACGCAATTTACTGACCTTGCTGTTACATTTGATACTAGATTATCGTTTGACAGGCACATTAGTTTAGTAACCAAATCTGCTTATAAGAATTTAGGCTTTATTTTGCGTAATTCTAAGGACTTTCAGAACGTAAAGGTTCTAAATATATTGCATGCAGTATTTGTGCGTTGCAAACTACAATATGCATCAGTTGTTTGCAGTCCGATTTATAATATATAATATTCTATTAGAGATAGTACAACGGAGATTTTAAAATACTATTTATTTTATTAGCTATGGAGATTACCCTCGAGGTACCCATCAGGAATTTTTCTTGTTTTAATTTTAATAGTTTCTGTCGTAGGCGAATTAAATTTTCAATTATATTCCTCTTTAAAAATATAAATAATACCTACTTTAAATGCAGACTCGTTAGTTTCAAGGATTTTATGTCATATTCTAGATTTCACTCTGCTTTCCAATTACCCACACCCCGTATCAATGTATTAATAGCATCTCCCCTATATCAAATGATTTCCAATTATCAAGAATATGAAAATATTTTTTCATTCTATGAATAACACAAAAAATGGTTGGTCTAGAAAATGTAATTCTTATTTTGTATATGTTAGTCAGCTTATTTGTTTAATTTGATTTTGATTGCTCTATTTTGCGTAGCACGTATATTTTTATATTTAATGTTAGTTTGTCTTTTTTCTTTTTAAATTTAATTAAGGTTTTCTGTTTTACATTGTCCTGTAATAGGCCCATTCAGTGATATATAATTTTAAACGTTTTTTTTTCATTTTCTGATAGTATTTAACTACCTAAATATATCTTAAAAAATTAAGATCAATAGGATTAATAATAAGTGATATATTTAATTCTGAATTTGTAAGACCCTTAAAAAGGTCAACACTGCGGGAGAACAGGTAATGACGTCACGATACCGGCCACTCGGCGATCAAGTCGCGAGCAGTCGGAGAGATGTGTAGATATTTGCTATACTTTTACCTATATTATATATCTATATTTTTAAGTGTATAAATAGAGAGTGTATAAGACATATACATCAAGTCTTGTTGAAATGCATTTTTCACACAACATATTTATTATAAACATAGAATGACTTGGAATACCTAAATACATTTTCGGATTTTTCTCAATGACCTAAATGGTTCGCTTTTCTAAATTTTCTTTTGCGTTCCATTTTTGTACAAATGTACCCAACGTACTAGACTCGGTACTTGTGGATGTATGCGACGACGTGTGTGTGCGCCAGTAGTACTTTGACTAGTATTTGAAGCAACTCAGATCCACCCTCGTTTTTCTTTGGTTGCCCGTCTAAGGGGTTGTAAAATATTATTATTTAAATAAATTGCTTATAGGTCCCTCTCGCCATGTATTTCGAATTTTTTGTGAACACGAACATTTAGATGGGGTAGAATTTTTTTCCGGCATAAAGTTGAAAATTGTGCTCTAAATGTTCAAATAATAATATTTTACAACCCCTTAGACGTGCAACCAAAGAAAAACGAAGGTGGTTTTGAATTGCATACCGTGGCTAGAGAAATCGTGTATAACATCACACAAACTTTTCATTTTTCGGTAATGAAATAAATATTTTATTCGGAGTCGATCCTGAGGTACTTTTGCAGCCTTGAACTATACAATATTGGTACAATCCTCGGTTTCGACCCATTTAGATATAAAAACAATGATTAACGAAACTGCCAAGCGAACCACACACCGTATGTATTAACACAGAATGGGATGAGAGCGAGTGCGAGCGGAACGCTGTGCCAGTGGCCCGTACCGGTATTATGACGTCCAGGCAATGGTTGCTCAACGTTTTTCCGCGCTTTGTTTTCATTAATTTATTTCACACATTTCTCGTTGAAACAGAAAATTGATTTTTGGCATACTAACTAATTAAAGGGTAAACTTTTGGAATATGCAAAAAATATTCTACTGAATGGGCCTATTGAGGCTATCGCGTTGGATATTGTAATTTCTAAATAAATAAATAAATAAATAAATAAATAAATAAATATTTTGTCACATTCAAATGTGTTAATAGTAAAAGCCTAAACTGCAATAAAAAAGAATTACAGATCACCTTGTCGACACACTCAGTTCACTTTCTAATCTTAAAACAATCAGCAAAGTAACTCAGGCGTTCGTTTGTTATTTTTTGACAGAAGAACGCGCGGGAACTTAATTTATTTACCAGTCGCAGAAAATGTCACTTTTTCCATGTTTCCGCGATGAGTGATGTTGATAAACGATTTCGCATTCTTTACATCGAGATTACAGCCGTTCAGAACGTCGCCGGGATATTTCACTGTCGCGAGTCCCTTCCAGGAAATTACAGAAATAAGAAATACGCCATTTAAATTAAAGGCGCACGGGAAGTACATAGTTTGATATCGATTTTCGTTATCGGGAAGAGGAACCGGGAGAAAAAATACCCTCTATTAAGTCCGCCATGATCGATTCGGGGAATACGGCCGCCCCGACAAGCAAATTGATACCAGGGGAGCATCGAAGGTGATGCCTCCGCCGCCGCCGCTATTATTGGAACGTCTCCAGTCCCCACGTTCCCTTTGTCTCCGTTTTCTCGAGAGTGGCTGTCATGTTCGGTGAGAGGAGGCGTTGCACACACTCGCACAAAGGGGATGCTGGTTGAATAAAGATTCTTTGGGAGCTAGGAGTTTCTCGAATAACAGGAGGATGTTGCTTTTCTTCAGGTGGTCTGAGAAAGAATGTATTTCTTTGGCTACAGTTACTGTCACCAGTAATAAAACTTGACTCAATCATTTCCACCTAGGCCACATAGAGAGGCAGATGTCCCTTATTAGTTTAAAATTTTATTAAAACAAAATTGTTCGATAGTATTTATTAACAAGAACAGAATAACAAAATAATATTTTACAAAAAGAAAATTTGTAAATAAAATATAGGTTATTGTCTAAAGTTATTTATTTGTGGCATAGTTTTTTTTTATTTTTTGGGTATTTTGCCACCTTTGAAAATATTTAAAAAGTTAGAGAAATAAATTCTTGCACCAAAACGGATCAGTCAAGGGTAATTTTTATGAAAATAATTTTGCCTAACCAAAAATTTCACACTGAAAAAAGCAGATACATACAAAAAACATATCACTTTACATCGCGCACTTTACTAACGTTTTAAAGTTCATAATTTAGGAATGAAGTAAGTGTACATCAATAATTTATGTCGTACGATCAAATGGAATGGAATATTATTTTGTTTTTAAAAAATTGTTATTGGATGACCATCACGCAAAGAAACAACCATCACCAATTTATCAATTATTTTTTTTTACCTCACCTTATACAGGGTGTTCTTAAATTGTTTCCTGATATGTTCAGCACGGACAACACAAAAAAATAACAATAAGAGCGCTTAATTACCTTTTTATATGAACTTTTTTTTTTAGAAAACTGTTAATAAGGGAGATATATCATTTAAAAATAGGATGGCAAATATCATAAAAGTATTTCGAGATAAATAATTCGTTGTTTAAACTTAGGCTTAATATTATTCAATTTTCACGTCGTGTGAAAATTGTAATTTTAGGATGTGACTTACTATTTCTCGAACTTTTTCTTATTTGTTAGCAAAAAGGTAGGTTCGTTTAGTCTGAATATATCGATGCATTTTCGAGAAATTCAGGTATACAGGGTGATTCACAAATGGTGACCAAAAATGAAACCTCGTATTCTTTGGTGAATTTTAAGGGGAGTATTTCCTGTGAGGTTTTTATCTAGGACGCTTTGTTAAAAAGATACAGGGTGTTAAACTTAAATATTTGAATATTTGAAATTGGGCACATGTATTTATGTAAACATTGTCCAAAATCTGAGGGCTTTTCCTAATATTTACATGCTCCAGTGGCGGAGATACAGGGTATCGGTGGCATATTTTTCTAAATAAAATAGTACGCCACTGCTTTACGGTAACAATTATGATATTTTTGGATTCGTGTTTGAATGTTTTACAAATTACTACTCTCTTATGTTTTTCGAAAAAATCCTGATTTTCGAGTAATACTTAAAAAACGAGTGACTGAATGTTTAGTTCGTCAGGCTTGCATAAGAGGCGAAGGTGAACATTTTGAACAATTTTTATAGTCTTAAGATTTGTTAATTTGGTTAATATAGGTTAACTAATGTTAACACAACAAATAATAATTATTATTATGGCAACCATAATTTTTATTTATCAGGCTACTTTGATTGAAATATGAAATTATATTTTTTAAAATGCTTGTAACTTCTAGACAAAAACGAATCGGACCTATCTATGTTCTTGTAAGAAAAAATATTTGAAATTAACCCAGCTACCATCTGTCAAAGTTTGTTATAGAGCTTGCAGCACACCCTTATAATATTTTCTAATAGTCTAAATATCAGCACATTTCAAAAATTTGTGAAAATGACAAAAAAGTCAAGGAATTGGTGATAGCTAATCCATAAAACCCTTTCAAGACGTTTCCAGTCTACTCTAATTTTAAAATATAAATCTGGATCTCTAAGGGTTTTCAAGATATTATAAAAAAATTATTCTTATCATTCCTCTTTACAAGGAGTACAAAAATGTACTCTTATTTTTCATTTACTATCCGAATGACAGTTTGGGACCATTATAAACATTTATCAGTATTTACAAAATTTTAAAGTTAAAGTTGTTTCATTTTCTTTTTATTTAAAAAAAATTAAATCTTAAATTTTGAAATTTAATAGGCCGTCAGGTTTAATTAATTTATTTAATAAATTTTTATTTATATCCCTGACGATTTAAAATCGAAACGTCGACAATATATTTATCCTAAAATTTGACATAGAAGCCAGTTGTTACTTTTTTTTTTTCGAGAATACTACAGCTTTCTTCCTCTTCCCTTGATGTTTTGCGGTCTTCCTCTTCTTCTTCTATTTTTTTTGGTGTATATTGAATGACTCTCTTTAGCCAATGATTTCCATCCATTCTCATTACATGGTCATACCATATTAATTGTTTTGTTTCAATTTTATCGACTGTAAACAGGGTGGTCCGTTTTTCATGGCACATCATTGGCATCCGAGAAACCGTAAGATATACACGGTGGCTCAAATTAGAAAAAAGTTGCATCTTTCCAGGGTCATTAAAATAAACCAAACAGATTAAAGATATCTGCTGCCGTTCCTGAAATATTACGAACAAACTGAAAATAGCGATTTTAGAAAATGCCATCTAGCGTCCTTATTTCACAACAGAAAGAGCTGAAATTTGGTAGTGGAGCTAGATGGCATTTTCTAAAACCGCTATTTTTAGTTTTTTCACAATATTTCAGGAACGGCAGCAGATATCTTTGATCTGTTTGGTTTATTTTAATGTAACTGAAAAGGCGCAATTTTTTTCTAATTTGAGCCACCCTCGATATCTTACGGTTTCCCAGATGCCAATAGTGAGCCATGAAAAACGGACTACCCTATATATTCCTCCGGTTTTCCGCTTAATTTCTTCATTTGGTACATGCTGCAATCTAGAAATTCTACATGATCTCCGTAGATAATCCATTTCTACTACCTCTATCTTCCTTCTATAATTTTTCGTCATTTCGAACCATATGTTAAAATCGGCTCTACGATTCTTTTGTAAATTTCTATTTCTGTTTGTAATTTCATTTTTGTTAGTTGTTACTATTGTTTTTTATTTATTTAATAAATAAGTTTTAATTATCGTCAAATGCATTTTGTAATCCAGTTTGTTACTACGTAACCTCGTTTCAAATCACTCATCCCATTCCCAAAGTATCGTCATATTCACCTCTTGTTTCCATTAAACGAAATTCTAAACGTAGAGGTACGGAGTTTGCCTCGAACATATTTACACACACTGAACGCCGCGATAGAATATATCGATTACGCTCGGGGTCGCTTATCGAGAAATAGTGTCGAAAATAAATTATGAAAGCAAACTCCACTTTACGCAGGCATAACTTTTTATTACAGAGACGGACTTTATTTATATACATATTTATGAGCCGGAATCAATAACGTCAGTTAAGAAAACGGGGTGCATATTGCACGTATAGCTTCTCCCATTGGTTCGTAGGTTTCACCAAGAATTACCGACTGCGGAGCACAAATAGGTATGTATTGCGCGCTGTTGAATTTAAAATATGCCGTTCGTTGTTTACTGAGACAACGTGCTGAAATATTCAAGATCTTCATATTTGTATGGCCATCTTTGCCTTACTTTGCATGGAAGTTTACAAGAAAGGATGTAGAAATGTCATGCTTACAATTTGTATTTTACTGTCCCTTGATAAGAACGTATACGTATACCCTACTCCCTTGTTTATATTTGTCAACTCTTCACTTCAAGAAAGGTGAGCTTATGAGCAAGCTTGAATTTTTAAAATTTATTTTATTCAGTTACAATAAAGTACAACTAAGCGGATCAGTGGAATAGATGGAGATTGGATTACTATTTCTTGTAGTCACAACATCCTGATTCTGATGTCCTTCTAGCAGTCTATAAACTAAAAAACAAAATGACGTGTGGTGAGGATCTGATTCCTAGTTTTCTAGTAAAGGATTGCTCGAGAGGTCTATGCACCCCGCTTCTTACATTATTCGATATTGCTTTATCAACTGGCGAATTTCCTGATAGGTGGAAACTTACAAGAGTGTGTCTAATTTTAAAAAGCGGTAACCCTTCGGATGTAAGAAATTATCGTCCTATTGCCATATTGTCTAACATTGCAAAGGTATTTGAGATGTGTCTGTATAAACAAATATTAGATAACTTAAAGTCGTACATATCACCAAATCAGCATGGTTTTTTTTTTCGAATCGTTCAACTTTATCTAATCTGGCCGAGTTTACCCAGTATACGGCGAACTATGTTTATGATAAAGGGCAAGTTGATGTCATTTACACAGACTTCTCAAAGGCATTTGGCAAGGTTAATTATAGTATATTGCTACGTAAGTTGGAACAGTATGGTTTCAGTGATAGCTTACTCCGCCTTTTCAATTCTTACCTATATCATCGAAAGATTTATGTCTCTTATAATGGTTTCGAGTCGAATACTTTTAATGCGGATCGGGAGTATCTCAAGGCTCTAATTTGAGGCCACTCCTTTTTATATTATTTGTAAGTGACTTATCTCTAACATTAAAGTCAAATCATCTTATGTTTGCCGACGACTTGAATTTGTTCTTGAATGTATCATCTGCGGCTGATTGTTTGTTGTTGCAAGACTGTCTTTTGCTGATCATATTAATTCAAGTATTAAATCCGCATATAATATGCTAGGCTTTGTTATAAGAAGTACAAAATCTTTTACTGATATAGGTGCTTTGTTAATTATACTCTTGAGACACAATTCTAAGCAATGACGTTTATGACGTATGCGACTGTAGAGGCGTACAATAGCGTCAGCCATTACTGTGCATGCGTAGTATGAGGTGTGAATGTATATTATTATGGATGAACTGGATATGTTTCGGTAGACACTGACTTTTTAATAATGGTACGTTGGCCTAAATCGTAAAATGTTTTTAATTTAGCTGCAAGTTTAGCAAAAGAGTGAAGTTTATTTGTATCCCAAAAATTCCATTTTTCTATTTTTCTCTGGAATTATGCAGTTCAATGACATGCAACAATTGTACATTTTTTAGAGTAATTAAAGTGATGAAAAAAACATCCCTTTTGCCAAGATGTTACCATCAAATAAAAATAATGTGGCAGAAACAAAATATTGATTATGGTGTTCCTACTTATGTCTATGTTTTAGGTAAAAATTAAGATCATATTTGTCTTGATCTAAATTACTGTTATCTACTCTTTAAGTATGTCACGTTCTAATACTGTCTAATTAGAATAGTTACATTACTAGATTTCTCCGTGTTACTTAAAAATTGTAATATATCTATTTCAAAAAATGTAAAAAAAGATAGTTAAATTATTACCTATACTTATTTACGTATATACTGCAATATAGGTTATGGCAATCCATTCGTCCATAAGTTAAACAATTCCTGTAATCGTGACCTAAAATATTGTCTCTAAAACAAACTGTGTAGAAACCACTGTGGCAGTTTTGTAGTTTATGACTTTAATACAATTTAAATTAAAATTTAAAGAGAATATAAACCATGACTGAGTAAAAAATTATTCAATAATAATTAAATTTAAAGAAAAATTAAACTCTTAAGTCACTCACTTGATAGTTAGCAGAAACTCGGATTTGAGTAAAATTCACTCACTTCTATTGCAATAGTTTCACTCATAACATTTTAGTTGTACTCGTACTAATGGAGTGAGTATTTCACTCAATCGAGTGTGGGCAGAAATTGATAGATACATTATTGAGTAAAATTGAGTGAATATGTTTTACAATGTACCTACATATTCTTCTCCAAAAGATTTTTTTTCAATAAATATATAAAAATGAACCAAATAAAAAAATATTTGATACTGATAAGTCAGTATTCAAAAAGTCATTAATGTTAAAATATAAATGAATTCCGTCGTGGATCTCACGTTATGCATACACAGTAATGGCTGAAACTGTTCTGCTCTACATGTTCCATTGACTGCGACGATATTAATTAGTGTAGTAATATTTAATTTCAGGTAGAATTCAGTTCAATCATAAATATTACATGTTTAATATTAAATAATTAAACATTTAGGCCCTTTTAGACTTATTTGTCAATTAAATCTATACCTATCTCATAAAAAATATATGTACATGAAGTTGACTTGCAGTAACTATATTCGTATAACCCTTGGACCAACATAATCTTCAAAAAATATATTGTATCTAAACATTTAATTCTGAAAAACATATATTTTGAAAGAGATAGATATAAAATACAGGGTGTTAATTAAGTTTGTACAATAAATTGAACAGACGATTCTTTGAGTGATTTTAAGACAAAAAGTTTATATAAACATTGGTCCGCAGATGCTTCGTTTTCAAGATACAGGGTGTTAAATTTTTGTAAAAAATTGCTATTTTGTAAATATCTTAAATAGCCTTTACCTAATTTTGTTGTAATTTGGCAGTGTTATTTGTACTTTATGTTATTTAGATGTTACATGTTATTAACAAAAAATTATTAAAAAAATGATAATTTCCAAAAGAAAATTTTCCCCATGTTTCTTGTGTGGTCCAGGAATATGCAATTAAGTGGATTTTATCTTTTTTCTATAAAAATTAATCAAGGTACGAAAAACATTCAAGAGACAAAAAAGTTTTATTTTTAATTGCTTAATTTAAAAAATATATAAAAATTACAAAAAAGTCAGTGGCGTACATTTTTTTCTCAAAAATATTCGTTAAGATACCGCTTGGGACGCCACTGGACTTAATAAATTTAATCAAGTTTGGGTTAAATTAGCCCCTTAACACTACAAATAACACTGCCAAATTATAACGAAATTGGGTAAAGGGTATTTAAGATATTTACGAAATAGCAATTTTTTTTATACAAGTTTGACACCCTGTATCTTCAAAACGAAGCACTTGCGAACCAATGTTTATATGAACTTTTTGTCTTAAAATCACTCCAATAATCATCTGGCTGAATTTATACATACAAACTTAATTAACACCCTGCATAACAATAAATATTTAATATTTGCAAAAAACTTCTTATTAATTTCAAACGAAATTTTTCTCTCAGTGTACATATACAGGGTGTTACGTACTCGTACGTGTTGGTAAATTAACGAGGTTCGTTGAATTCCAGTGGGCTCATCTGTATTTTTACCTGCCTTGAACCCGTGCAAATATTTTTTAAATTTTTAATTAGACCATTCGGGGTGGTAAAACAAGGTATGTACACGGATGTCACCGTGCTTTGTGCTGTATTTTCCGACGTAATGACATCGTAATTACCCGTTAATTAATTTAACAAATGCAAGCGTAAAAACGTTGTTAACTACAAGCCGCAACGCTGCTGAAATTACGGTTGTTCACCATGGAAATATTTCATCTTTTACTTCGAAAACAAACGAGGAACGCTGGAATGTGATATTTGTTTCACTTTGCAGCAGCCACTAAGAATTGGATTTACAAAACACTTTGGATGTTCTCAGACACGGAGTAGTTTGTCTGTTAGAAAGACAATACGGATTGCTTCTACGCTGTATTGTGCTAAATATGGCAGAATCCTCACACAAGTTGGGGCTAGTGTTTTTCTTTCCCTACTACATTGCAAGGATCCCGTATCTCCTTGTTAACGAGCTTTACCTGTAGTTCACAGGGACAAATAGATAACAGCTGAATTCGATTCCGTGCATTGTTCTGCAAACGGAATGGGATGTTACCTGTCCAAATCACCCACATCAACTCGCATAATTAATGCCGAGACATATTGATAACTTCTGTTTGCAGTTCAACGCTGCAGGCCTTAGACAGTGGGATTATACAACTAGAACATGTTTGTTTGATGTGCTACTTGCAAGATTCTCGAAACTGTGCAAGCAGGTGGTACTCTGACTTGCGTTCACACGAATTGGCTATAATAATAAAAAATGCTTGAAAACAATACATGTAAATTGTATATATCGATTATTTTGAAGCTATAGGCGCAATATTACGTTTTTTACTGTTTATGGTGATTATGGTAATCTCTGTAATAATTTAATCTTCTTAAAATCATGCGAGCAGGTTTATTTAAAATATGCAGAAGTGTCGTATTCCAAGTTCCGAGTATATTTCGAATTTCACTTAATTTTTGAATCTGACCTACGAAGCCGTCAACCCAAAAGTAGCTGCCGATCTAGCAGATCATCCCTGTAAAGCAGAAGACTTGGGCGGAAATCGAAATTCTCAGCCTTGTTTCGAATCGAACACCCCAAACCACAGCACACGACAAGAACAGCCCGATGCTGTTAGAGCGATCGTCGACTACTCCAAAATTGCACCCTAGTTTGGATTTTTTCCGCGAAAGTGCCACGAAAGTCGTGCTTGGTCACGAGACCGAGTTACCATACATAAAATAGCAACCACGTTCCACGACGAGCAAGTTAACAGCCACAATCGCCCTAATCTGGAGTTCTGGTCTCTGGTCACAATTCATACCGAAAAGCAGTCTCCGAGACTTAGCGGAGCCACCATGAAGCGAGATCGAACGTCGACTCTGGCAACCTTCAGTTTTATAACCAGAGAAAAATCTCCAATGTGTTAACTCGACCCGAATTCAAGCGTATTTTTTTGCCATTCGATTCCATGAAGCCGTTTTTGCTTACTTAAAAGGAAATAAGTCCCAAGAGTATACTGAGGGTTTCACGCGATAAGTCCAAACCATAAACGGTTTATTTCTTAACATTTTTTATAAATAACAATTTTATAATATTTGTCAGTTTCTAATTTTGGTCTACATGGAGATAATTTTGGAAGACTTTTAGTTTCTATTTCATTTTTTGTTTTATTTACAAGGGTAACTGTAAGTATTTCAAAATTATCTTCAAGTACACCAAAATTAGAAATTGAAAAATATTATAAAATTGTTATTTATAAAAAAGTGCATTTTCAATGTACTTGTAGAAAATTAAAATTTACCACCGACTAGTGGAATTAAACTCTTGGAAAAAATTTTCATCTAATGAAGTCATAAATATTTTTTGACATCTGGGTATGCTAACAAAATTCATCAAAGGTAAGCTTTTAATTAATAAGTATCGATATTGTAGGAGACAACTTCTCTGCAGGCTAAAGCCTCGCACAACATTGTATTACACCCCCACTATCAAACATGTTATCTCACCTCACTCATAAATGCAGATATAGATTAGATCATTCTATTGTGCTTCATTACGTGAGATTAGCTTTATTGAAGTTGCGTTCATATACAGTGTGTCCCCGGATGGACCAACTATACTTGTAATTTTCCTTATTTCACATTTTAAAGGAAAAGGTTTTGCTTATCGTGAAAAGTCATTAGCCATACTCAGACTTTCTAAATAACATACAGAGTGGTTAGCAAATAAGGAAACGTGAATTTGTGCCAAGAGTAAAGTATGGATAAATAAATGGATAGGACAGTTTGGTCCTATAAGATGGCCTGCACGCTCTCCAGACATAATCCCTCTTGATTTCTTTTTATGGGGATACTTGAAGCTTAATTTATGCCCATGATTTACAAGATAATTTAAAACCTTTTAAAGGAGAAAATATCAGAAGCAATAGCCTACATAAACGTGGATACAATTTACTTAGTTATGAAAAATTTGGAAAAAATATTGAAAAATATGTAACAGTGGGAAGACAACACATAGAATAGTTTTGTTATCATTTTATTCAATAAATTATGCGCTTTCGTTGAATTTATAAAATTATTTTAATCATAATTTTCGCAAAAATATCAACTTTGAGATACGACGTTCAAATTTCATATATGGACTACTATGAACATTAGAAACAACTTCTTTCAGTAACATATTTAAATCTCTTTAAATCTCTTGGCACAAATTTACGTTTCCTTATTTGATAACCACTTTGTATGTTATTTTGAAAGTCTGAGTGACTTTTTGCCGTGAGCAAAACTTGTTAAGAGGAATGACTTTTCCCTTAAAATGCGAAATAAGGAAAATTACAACCATAGTGTATGACTTCGCATCAAATGAGAATTTTAGGAAAAGTTTTAGCCTTGATTTGACTTTTTAAAGTAAAAGTATAGGAGCTAATATTAACAAAAACAGGAATAGAATGCAGGTATAAACTTCAGTAAATTATTAACTGTTCTCATCGAAGAAACCTTTGACTGTTCAAAGTAGTCCTTTTTGTAGCCGTTCTACCTGCGCTAAATCTGTCGTCAGACACATATATAGATTTGAGTGTAAAAAGCAATACACCCATTTCTCTCGACAAGTTTGTCACTTCATAAAGAACTTCTGAAGAAGCGTCAAGTGATGGATTTAAACATACAGTACATACAGAGATCTAAAAGATTAACTACCTATCACTAGTGCTACGCGAAAAGGAAATAAGTAAGAAGTTGAAATCAGCTTATTTCATACACGCTTTTAAATTTTCTTGATTTTATTTCTTGAAAGAGTTTTATTTAAATACGACTACTGTATCAAAAGTGATTGAGGATGTTTCAGATTTGATCCTCCCTCCGTACAAGATTGTATAAAGACTGGAGAACCGTTTGAAGTCGGGCGAACAGACGAGCAAGTATTTAATGATGTTAACGATACGTGGTCATGCATCATCAAAGGTTAAAAAGAACATTTCCGGCACTCCGAATATCAAGGAAAGGCAATATTCCTTTATTACACACCATATTGTGCCCTTAAGCTATACTTAATAGTACAATGGGTTGTAAATATGTTTTTCCATATATCACTTTTAATTACATTTATATTTGTCATTGTATACATCATATTTGTAGCAAGTAAAAATTGACATAAAAATTATATAACAAAAATAAAAGTAAGACAATAAAAAATACTATTAAAACCAGTTTAAAGGTTCCTAATATAATTAAACATGATAATAAGACTTTTATTATAAAATATATAATAATAATAATAAATAGATATTGGAAACATTGTGGCGAATATTAAATAAATAAACAGTAGTAATCAATATTATGTTAGTAAGCGGTAATACGCGTTGTAGTAGCAGAAATAGACTAAACCTCAAGCCGTGTGCAATACTAGCAATGTTTGGAATCGAAATTCAGCACATAATATTCCAGAACGAAGGCGAAGGTTACCGCCAAATCTCAATTCTAGTGCGCATGTCTTGCGCCGCCATTTTACAAGTTGTTTATTAATCAACCTCACTTTCCTTTCTTGTTTGTGTATGTTGGTTTGGCGTTGTGTGTTTTGTAAAGTGGTTTGGTTCTGCATTTTTATAGACCTTTTAGTGTTTAAAATTATTAAATTTGGTGTTATAGAAGAAGGTAATATTCAATCTTGCATCACATGTGTGCGTGTTCCTTAATAAATTTTTTCAACTAATTCTAGGTTTTGACCTTTAAATAGGATGGCTACAAAAGGAAGATACGCATGTATTTGTCGTGGTTGCTTTTCTAAAACGGGGCAAGGGATAATCTTATTTACCCTGCCAAAGGATCGCAGTAAGTACGTACACATATATTATTTATGTTCATCAGAAAAAATTACATATTTTATGTTACATTTTAGTGCGGAAATTTGGTTAAAAGCCTGCAATGGAACAGATTTGCTTACCAAAAATTTGCAGAATTATTACTCTGTCAATTGCATTTCGATGAAAAGTATATTTCGAAAGGAGGAACACGAAAAACTTTGTTGGCTCAAGCACCCACAATTTTTCTGAGTTCAAAGCGATCTATTGCAGAAGAAAATAAACTAGAAGAAATGCCTTCTAAAAATTGTTTATTCGATTAAAAATATTTTATAGTATGAAATACACAAATAGGGATATCACATCAAATAAAAAAAATAATAACCGTAAATTGACCATTTTGTCGCATTTGTTATAAGTTTTTTGGTTTATGTGTAAATTATTATATATATATATTTCATGAACTATATTTGTATTTTATTTTACTCATCCTCCTTATCCTGTTAAGAATTGAAAAATATATTGCTTTCATTCATTTTAAAATGTATTGATCATACAGCTTACGTTTAATGAAAATTGTTAAGACAATTCAAAGAATTAAAGTATGCTGACTTTACTATTTATAACAATCATTGCCTTATGAAATTTTTGAAATGCACAAATAATTAGACAAACATTTAAATGAAATATTGTCACAAAGAGTTACGTTTATCTTTTTGTAACAGAATTAATGTTTTTTAAATACCTTAGTAAGGGAATAACAAAAGTTTTTACAATTTTTTACACAACTCATTAAATTATTTTTTCCCATATTTTATAATTTCGTAATTTGTGTCAATTTGTTTCTTCGTGTAAATATAATATGTAACTTTCTCTCAGTTTTGTAAGTTGTATAAACGTCAAATTTTGAATTCAAGGTCAAAAATTTCTGACCATTCGACATCAAAGACGCCGCCGTTAGCTTTCGCTTCTGGTAGTTTTCTATTCTGGGACCACAGACAAAATAGCTATCGCCACAGACCGCTACTGGAATAGGCCAGCAGTTATAAATTACCGAATTGCCGATAGAGTACACCACCAGCAGAATTTTAGGAAGAATCAAATGCAGCGGCCCGAATTGCTACGCGTATCCTAGCAACATATAAACAGGGCTTTGGTAATGTTGCCAGACGTACTTACGGATTTCTTTTGTACACTTCTTTATCAATATCTGTTTTTTGCGTTACTGTATTTACTTAAATGCATAATGTAGGTATTGATAAAAATGTTTTTAAATAATCAACGAATATCTATGTAGTTTCATATGATATTCTGCAGCAGTCTCACAGTTAGGTTATTTAATCATAATTTCGTTAATCAGCTACTATTTTCATTTTTTGGTATTGAAATATTGCAGAAAATATATTTCCAAATAAACAAAATTTGTAATGGTATTTTAAACAGCTTGTAATAAGTATAATTTTTTTAATATTTGATGATGATGATAAATCTATTTCATATCGGTGGGTTATTAGCACATCGCGCGTCGGGGAAAAGTACAGGTTTTTTTTTGTATTTTGACATCCACTTATAGGTTTAATAATTAAAGATAGAAAAAAACTTTAAATACAAATGTACGATTTGTCTTTTATTTCTTTTGACATCAAAATTTTCTGGCATAAAAATATATGTTTAAAGTAAAAAAATCATTAAAAAAATTAAAATTCATCCTTATTGACAAAACAAACAACCATTTTTATAACTAACCTTTATAACATCAGGAGAATACCTAAAAACGAAATAACATTAAAATACCTACAACTTTTACAAATCAACATGCAACTAATTGTGATGATACAGTTGAAAATATGCTTTAATTTATTATTTATTGCTTCAAAAACAAATTCAGAATTATCAAACATTTCATTCTGTATTTTTTCTTTCAATGCTTGTAAATTTTGACGTCTTTAATAATATATTTAGTTGAAGTGTCCTCACAAAAATATGTGTAAAGGACTATGTGTTCATTGACAGGATTCGTCCTCCAAAATAAATTTGCCGATATTCCTGAAGAACTTTTGCACATTGTTGTTATTTGAATAATACAGTTTAATTATGTTTTATTTTAAATATAAATCCCATGTATTTTTAAAGGAAGGTTCGTTTCAGTCGTTTTTGTCTGATTGTGTGCGAGAGAGATAGAGTTATAGTGTGTGATAGAGATAAAGAGACTTTGTCCTCAAAGAGAGCGTCTCTCTCTGTTTCTCTCTCTCCCTCTCGCTGCTATCTTCAGGAGTCTCTGGAGCTTCCCCAGCATTTTCAGGACACCTATATAGGGAGGGAACGTGTGGCCTTTTCAACCTTCGTTATCGAGCTATGAGGTCACAACAAAAACGGTTTTTGCTCCTAACTCGGAAATGGTTGGAAATATAAACAAATCTCACCTTGGTTCTGAGTAGAGCACTCGGTGGGTGACGCAGAGCGGGGTGTCACAATATATGAATGAAAAAAGAACAGTATTTGCTTGTACCTCGGAAATGACCCAAAGCATAAAAAAATCTCCCATAGTTCTGATTGGTGATCGAGTGAAAAACGTCAGAAGACAACACGAAAATTAAAAACGGGACCAACAGTGTGTGACATCATACAATAAGAAAGGGTTTATAATTCGGAAACAGTGTGTTGAATCGAAAATATAATTAAAAAAATATCACCACACCCCTGGTTCTGATTGTCCGTTCTGCGTTGAATGGAAAAGGTCCGAAGTCCGTATGTCGAAAAACAAAAAAGTTTGCCAAATTTGCCATCATCTTATCTCTGTAAGGGATCATTGATTGATGATTTGTTGCTTTTTTTTTTTAAATAAATTCCGTATTCAACTACTCAAGGTTCTAGTCATTTTACATTGTGTTAATTTTTTTGAACACTTTGTGCCACAGATATGAGCACTACCAATGGCATCCATGATATGCAACACGTGTGTCAATAATTATTTTACCTAACTAAAGAAATCAACAATAAGAAAGCAGTACCCATCTAAGGATACACAACCTGTATAATATATATTTTTTTAAATATAGGTGTTTTTATCGTACCAAACTGGAAGTCGACGCACAAATCTAAAAACATTAATTTCAAGTTTTTGAATTCTCCCATTCCAAGGTGCTATAAAATAAATAATTAATTAGGAAAATTCATAGTTTTAATTCTAACTTGATTTATTTTATTTAGCATTTATCACAAATGTGATTTCCAAACAAAACATAAGTTCCATATCTTTTTAATTACATAATTGAATGCATCGAATTTATTTGTCAGTTATCATTTGGCAACAAAGCCACCGCTAGAACTGTCGCCTATTACCAATTAGAAGAGTTACCACGCTAAATTTTATAGCTGGAAGCCGGCTAGGGAGATCCTGCATCCATTTTAGGCTGCCAATTTCCATCATTTAACAAGCGGTCTGTGGCGATAAACTAATTGTCTGTGGTAATACTTAATTTTTTTTAATGAAGGTAACAGAATAATTTTTTTCAAGCAATTTTCTCCAATCTGAATAGACCACTGGACCAGAAAATATTTTCCTACAACTCCTGGAAAAATTCCAAGACAAGACATTATCAAGTCAGTGTGGATGTAATTTATAAAAGGCACTTTACTAAAATTACCGCTACATAACACCCACCATTATGTGATATATTGCGGCGTTGTCTCAAAGTTTTGATTAATTGCCCACTAACTTTTACCAAGTTTAAAGTTCCAGGTAAATACAATATGCGTTAAGAAATTTTGCATGATGAGTCTTTGCAGAATGCATACATAAATATTTAACCGTGAAATACTTTTGTATAGAAATCTTACGTAGTTTAAAATTTCAGTCTAATAAGAAAAAATAAGTGGGTCACAGTGTTTTCTTTGTTAGAAAATGTAGTTATCTGTGCAAAAAGCAACTTCATAACCAAACGGTGTTTATTTCAATTTTAAATACTTTTAGAGCTACTAACATCAAGTAATGCCAGTGTTTTTCAAATTAATATATATTAAAAATGAAAGAATGCTTTCCTTGTCCAAATTTAAGTGTTTGTCTTTGAGGACTTTTTTATTTTTTACTTATTTGTTTAATTTTGGTTATTATATCGTTTATTTGATAATGTCTCATAATTAGCTTGCCAACAAAAAAAAAGTTCTAATAAACATAGTCTTTCTAAGATATGTCTCTGAGCAGGAGTTTTATTCGGTATCTCCCAAACAAGTTGGAACAAATAAAAAAAAGTTTTAGGGAGCTACTAAGTATTTTACTATTAACGAGATGCATAAATAATAATTTTGTAATTTCACTTGGAAATTTTCTATCACGGAATTTAAAAATCTTTTTACGAAAGTACCGTTTTCGAGTAAAATTCTATCACAGAAAATTTCATCAAGTTCTGACAAATACTTTCAACGTAGAATATAGTACGGCAGTTTAATTATGGGACACTCTGTATAAATCTTAGAAGATATTGACAATGTAAGGATTTATATGGTCTTACTAATTTGTAGGATTTACTAAGGAATTACTAGGATCATAATCAGCTAGATCACTATTAGTTTGCCGAAATTTCGATAAAGAATTCTGTAATTGCTATTAACTTTTTTGCCGTGATAAACCTATAGTGTGGCGACTCCACTATTACTTTCTGGAAATATAAATCTCAGATAGTAAATGTCATATCTTTCACATTTAATTTTGACACTTTGGCAGTTTACAGTTGTACAGCATAAAATTCTCTATAAAAAAGTATATATGATATTTTTGAGAAAATTGAATTATGTCCCAATTTTAATTTTTTTTATTCGGAAAACTTGGGATGAAGGTGAAATGATATAAAGACACAAGAGATTCGTGGAAAACTGAGGATTTATTCAAGCTGGAATGTTTATTTTAATATTATTAACAAAATATACATTAGATTCAGACTTGTGTTCCATACGAAATTCCCAGGTCTCTAACTAATTCCTTAACACTTATTTGGGGATTTACTTGGACACAAGCTAACACAATAATATTATCTTCCGTTCTTGCACATCGATATTTTCTTACAGAATGTAGTGGCGTTTGACTAAACGCTGAAATACTTCTCTGGAGTAGTGTAGTCTACGAGGATATCGCAAAACATATTATCTTGAAGCTACAACGGCATTTTCCAAATATTGAAAATAAAATGCCCACATCGGACGCTTCCACATTCGTAAAAGGCATTTTCCTTGTTTATAAGTACTTTGCCAACACAAATAACACTTATTTTGCGCGTAACAAGAGGTGTTACATTTCGTTTGGCATAATTTTTCAGTTGTCTATTTTAATAAAGCATACCCTGCCTTGTTATAGAAACAATAATCTTTATAAATACTCACATATTTGGAATTAATAAAAAAATAAAAAATTGTACCGACATATTAAACAATTTTCAAAATAAAGCAAGTACTTTTTAAGGACAAGCTTAGTATAGTTCCAGAATTTAATTTTGGCTTGCCAATGTTATTTGGAGAACTAAATAAAGGAGGATGTTCTAGCACAACTTCTCTATTTTACCAATAACTTGATAACGAAAAAAGATACCTACCTCCGGTCTGTGCATTTATTTTCCTTAATAAATGGTCTATCAAGCCATGGAAAAAAAACTATATCATTGCATTTAATTTTTTAATAAACAGAGACAATTACAAAACTTTTCTAATTAGCGTCGTCTACCGTTGTGCAGGAAAATAATATTTTTATTCCCATATCATAAATATAAATTTTATTAATAGTTATTTAAAATGAGCCCTCATTTATTGAAATCGATTAAGGCATTTACAAGTTATAACAATTAAAAAATTTCAAGATGGCGTCCTTCATATTGGCGTTCGTATGGTAATAATAAAAAAAAAGTTCCAACAAAACTTGTGAACGGTTTAACACTGTATTTAAAAAGTGTATTTTCAACTTAGGTTATATAAGCGAAATATCGAAATAACGACAATTTTCTGTAATACTATAGCAGTTGCGCCCCCTAGTAGTGAAGTTACAAACTTGAAAATATTTTATATCAATTTATTTTGGCCGTATTTATTAATAGATTTTTTTCCCCATAATTGTAGCACGTCTAGTTTCCTATGTACAGCCGCTCCGTACCGTTAATGGATCACTCTGTATAGTGAGACACAATACTTGTGTTTTCTCTGGGCTAGAAGAAAAAAAATGCTTGAAAATATGAATGAAACAAAACAGAAGTAAACTTTTGCCTGGGTCGATTTATACAAAATTCATGCCGTATTTCGGTTGGTTTTATATTAGTAAAGATTTGTCCAATTTGGTTAATGTTGATTGGCTGTTCCATTAACATTGTAAAAACCGCATAGTTCGACTGCCAGCTAAGCTCTACTCGCAATGATCTCACATAGTTTTCTTAAGGAAAGAATTATTTTTCCTATCAAATAGTGCATAGAAGGAGAGTTGTGAGGCTTCCCCTTTCGAACGAACTTTGACTCATGCATTTTCATCAAGAAACGAAAGACTAGTGGCACATTTAGTGCAGCGCCGCATAGAAAGATTTGTTTTTCTGGCTGATTTGCATAAGAATCGTCATTTTATGTAAATCCCTAAATATCTCCTAAAAAACTGTACGGAAAAATCAGTAGAAACCTTTTTTGTAGAGCATTTTATGTTCTATATCTTTAATTCTTTGCACGTTTGTGAAATTCTTAATACTTTTCAAATTATTCACGAAATACGTTTTTTGCAGTTTTCCGGGCATTTCCCCAATTTTGCCGGTCCGCTCCCTTGCAAAACAGTTTTTTCCTCATGTACTAGCAAATTACTAGGCACGTGTAAAAAATTGTGCATTTCATATTAAATTTTTTCAATAATTTTTTTTTAACGGTTTAATTTAAGCGCTGCTATACACGACCTTAATTAACTGCACAATAGACTATAACTAATTTCACATGTAGTCAGTGTATGCTACAGTTAGATAAATCTGGATGCACATACGTGGGACTTGTTTTTATGAAAAACGATGAAATTAGTTGCTCTTTACATATACGCGGAAATGAGCCGGCCCAAATATTACGGTGGGTTTTGCTGCAGTTGTTGAAGTAATATATTGCTTATTCAACGGAATTAATGTTCCCTACGTTTGCGGCAATTTCACCGGCGAGGAAGTCTGGCGAAAGGAACGAGCGTAATTTGGCAGACGGTCCAGAAAACTGGCTGAATGGGAATATTAAGTTAGAGTGTCCTAATTTATTACATTTTTTTTTGAGGGGGATAAGTGGGGTGAGGCCTTCCTCAGTTGGCAACGTAATGGCAGTAGACAGGCGACGGTACTTATTATCTTGCTTTCGAAAGAGAGCTTCATGTAGAAAAGTTAGCTAAGTAACTTTTTAAAATAAAATTACCGAGATCTTCATTCGATTTTAAGTTACATGACGGAAAAACGAATTTTAGATGATATCATCGAGTGCGTCTATTTCATTATATCTATATCCTTGCCAAGGAATATTACAAATAGTTCTATTTATGGGCCACTGAGCATAAATAGAGGCGGAAATTGTTCCTTTGTGAATTTAGCCAAGTAAAGCAGTAGATAAACATAAATGTGTAGATCCTTAAGTAAGTCCTAATAATAAATGAGTTCCTTATATTATTTTAAGGAAGCCGTTTATAAGGGCAACTTTTTGTCCAGCATTTTTTTATCTAAGCCTCGTATGTTTATCTTACGCTTCCTGAATTTTGCACGACTTTTGAACATACAGAAAATCGCTATATAATACTATAAACATAATCACACCCCGTAGAATGTTTTTAGGAATCTATTAACACATGCGTTAATCACAATTATTGAGTAACTTTATTTTGCTGGACAAAACAGGAAAGGTCCATTTTCTGATATTTACATGATCTCCGTAATACTTTCAATGCGAGAAATTAAAGGAAGTTGCTCTAGCGTTATGTTTCTTGACTTCGTGGATGGATCTACTAGTTCTATCATTGCCTTACAAATAGTACTATTTTTTGTCTATAAAACGCCAGCCTTAATGAAAAAACTTGCTGTAAATGTATGTCTTAAGTGGCTGGTTTTTATGCAAAGTGATAACGTTTTTGAAAAATTTACATAAATATCTCGAAAGAGGCTTGAGGTAAATTAATGAATCTTGTGGTATCGAATTAACTAAATAAAGATAGAAGTTCATTGAGTTTGTAGTCCACCAGTGGCGGAAATACTGAGAGACTTTGGCACTAAGGACTCTAGTGTTTCGGAAATTCGATCAGTCCAATTGAAATATTTTTTAGGGCAAAATAAATTGAATAAATCGAAAATAATTCTGAAACTGTTCGATTCAGGAAAATAAAATTAAAGGAAGTTTGTGTTGCAATATGATAGAATATGATCAACGAAAGCCGGAAAAATTGATGATGATGACGACCTATTCCTAAGAAAATCCAAAATTTCTGAGCCAATGACTTTATGTACTTTGAATGAGTATATTGAATTTAAACTAGTAGGTATTTGTAACAAAAAAATCCTATAAGTTTTTTTTGTGAAACTAACAGTTTTAGAGTTATTTTCGATTTATTTAACAGTGTATGTTTCTATTAGATTTAAAAAATAAAAACTCGAAAATTATTTGCTTTTTGAAGAAAGATACCTATTTTACTGTTTCGGAACAGTTTTTTTTTTAGAATATTTACATTTCTGTATAATAATAGTTTTTGTTACATTTTTTAAATTTGTAATCTTGTTTTTATTAAAATATTGATAGAAACAAAAAATAGCGGTTTCGCTATAATAAGTAGTAATCTATATTACGCGTTGTAGTAGCACAAATAGGCAAAATCTGTGGTCAAGTCATGTGCCGCTTTGGACTACTCATTGTCATAAAAACACATGCCATTCGCTCGACCAAACAAAGCGTGAAACTCACTGATACAATGAAATGCACTGCCAATGTCCCTCAGCAAAAAACCTGGATTGTTCACCGGCACGCCAGGCCGACAGGGCGGGCATTAGGGTGCCGCTAGATACCTATCGAATAAATTGATCGATGAGAAGTTTCAGATCAGAGGCAGACATGTACATGCCGCCATTAGTAAAAATAGCATCTATTACATATCTAAAACTTCGACTATTTAATAGCTGTTTTACATTTACAATTTATTCATGAATAAATTGACGAAGTTCTTCATGAATTAATTGATCAATAAATTGTCAATGTAAAACAGCTATTAGATATGTGCCTGTAATCTCGGTAAATGTTGAACGGCGATTTTTGTTTTTGAAATGGGTATTCACCGCCCTAACATTTTTTATTTCTAATAATAAACAGTAATAATAACAGTATAATAGTCTTATTATGAATGCTTTACTTTTACAAAATATTCAGTTACACAAATAGGTACACGCAAAAAAATATCCATTCAAATGTACAACATTTAATTTTAAGGTATCGCACGTTTATATACACGCAAGAAAATATTTTCTTCTTTCAAGAAAATTATTTATTTATTTAAATACTTTAAATTTCAACCCAGAAATATAATTTCTTACTTTAAAAATAGGCAGCTTTTGAAATAAATATTTGATACTTACGGTTGAACGAATTCTATTCTTAATTTTATGATCTACAAAGAAAATGTTTTGTATTGTATATTAAAGCATAGTTTGTTTTAATGCAAAATTGAATAGTTTTGTTCAAATGATTGTATATATTTATTTTAAGAATATATTTGGATATAAATATTTCTCAGTAATAAAAAATATTTTGTTTCATTCTCACAACACCTAGTACCTAGTACAACAGCTAGGATCGTTCGTACTCGTAGGTTTAACCAACCAGACATAGGCCGGTTTGGGACTTATTGATGGTCCTCATCATTTTTGTTGTTAGAACGATCCAGCTGCTTTAGTGACGCTACGCACAAGGAGATGTGTATACACAGAGCATAAGTGCTGGCTCCATCTATCGTGCTACTTCCCACCTATGCCATTCTGTCACTTACAATTTTCTTTCAAGAAAACATAAGTTTGATTATAATATGCTACATTTGTCTTGAATAATTCCTACATTATATTTTAAGGAATTGGTATTTTATTCAGAGATATTGTAGCTAGTCTGAGATAATAAATTTCAAAACTATAAAAGATTTGAATTAAATTATTATATATATCTACAGATAGGTAATATAAATTTCAAGAAAAATCATAGATTACAGCAAATATTTCACATAGTTTGACGAAAGTATGTATATACATTTGAATAGAATAAAATAACTTTTACGGCAAATAATTCCATTTAAAACTATCTGCTCATTTGATCCAAATACTTTTTTTTCAGTGTACTTTTCCACGCTTGGAATAAATTTGATCCACTGTGATGTTGGCAATCTTAATTTTTAATTTTGGATGAAGAAAAAAAAATGACAGTAGGTACTTTAAATTGTCTTTTTCGTCCCAATTAACTAGTCTTTTTGACACAAAATAATTATTATGTCAACAGTTTATACAAGGTTTTGAAAAATATGTTTTTTATATCATTAAAGTAATTGCATGCTTTCTTTTTCCAGGCTTCTACAAATAATTTTTCTATTTTTTCTTCTTTAACATTTTCATATAAGACAAATCCTTTTCGACAAAGCTGGAGATTTATGCCTTGATGTTTACATATTTGTATTATTTAAAGCATGTATCCTTTGTAATATTTTCGGATCAATTTGTCCAGACGTGTCCCGTTAACCAACCGCACCCAGGCAATTTCTACCTCCAATTTTTCATTTATTCAATTTATTTTCCCATCAGATCCACTACACGCTGCTTTTGTTTAATCTAACACCTTACCTTCAGAAAATTGGTGAAGAGCTCTCACGCAGAACCATTTGCGATTCCATCCATGCTCAATGGCCTATAAATTTTACTATCTTGCTTTCCCCCGGCGAAGACGAAAGTGAATGCCCGATGAGAAACAAAGGGGGAACGTGGGGAACGTCACGACCGCGGGGCAATGTTGACGTTTCATTCAAATTTAAAAAATGTTTGCGATGTGTTGTGTTACCGTGTCCTTGTCAATGCTAAAGAGCTTCGTTTGAACGCCACTAGCAGCCATTTACGGAAAATAAATGGGTTCGTATACTCGTTTTACTTTCATTCAAAAGAATATTGAGCTACATATGAATCAAATTAATCTTAAATATGTTTCCAAAATTCTTATCGAATGATATACCTAACGAATGTTACATACTTCAAAGGTATAATCTAGAACCCAAATGGTTTCGATTTAACCAAACTTGCTTAAACAAAAAATGTCGTAAAAAAGTTACAGGGTGTTAAAGTTTCTATTTTTATTACATAAAATATTTTTCCCGACAAAGGAACGGGCGCAAATCTTGTATTTTACATAATTTTTTTTTTGCAAAAACTACGCAACTTAGGTATAGGAAAAGCTATTAAAAAATTGTAGGGTATACAGAAAGGCATCTAATGAAATCATAAAACACAGGGTGTTCTATTTGAAAAAGTCGAAATTTTTCAAATTTTAAATTATCAGGTTTGGCACGTTTTTTTTTGCCCCCTGTATATCGCAGGTCAACTTTTGATACGTTTTTTGAAAGAGCCATCTTCACTCTACAGTTCCTCAAAAAAATAATTTCTAGCTGTCATACAATAATAATTATGTCAACACTACTTGTTTCCTGGAACGTGGAAATGCAATCCGTTTGAAAGATCGTTAAATTTTGAGAAATTTTTGTAATATAAAGTTTTTCCCTATATTTACTTGTTTTCGAAATATGTCGACTTCAATATGCAATGTATGATATAACAGGAAATTCTATTAATTTATCTAAATCACACCGAGACAAAATTAAAATATTGTTATAATGACTTTATTCACACCACATACTAAGTAACAAACAATAAATTATAAAAAACAAATGATCAACTACAGAAAAAAATTGTACAATGGTAAATCGTAATAACTCGTATAGTTAAATTGAAAGACGCAAACTGATAAAACTGTAATTATTGGAAAACTAATATGTGTCATCTGTCATTGTTTTGTTTTAAACAAATGACATGAGCCACCTATGACTGCATTTTTTAATAACATTTGATAAAATATGGTTCGTCTCTGCCCCTTATAAGATTTACTAGTTATACGATTTATCATTGTATAATTTTTTTTCTGTAGTTGATCATTTGTTTTTTTTATAATTTATTGTTTGTTACTTAGTATGTGGTGTGAATAAAGGCATTATAACAATATTTTAAAAGAATATTTTGTCTTGGTGTGATTTAGATAAAATAATATATTTTCCTGTTATATCATAAATTGCATAGTGAAGTCGACATATCTTGAAAACAAGTAAACATAGGGAAAAACTTTATATTACAAAAATTACTCAAAATTTAACGATCTTTCAAACGGATTTCCACGTTCCAGGCAACAAAAAATTTTTTAGTATCGACACGTCATCTATACAGGAAGATTTGAACTAACAATTCTAACTCCAATTTGAAGCTATTCGAGGGATCTAACAAGTAACAACCCCAATTTCCGAAACTAAAATAAATTTCTTTATTTCGGAGATATTGGCATCGAGAGTGTTAATGGCACACCCTGTATATGTTTAAGTCTATTTAACATAACCAGTTCAACGTATCTTTTTTATAATAACCAAGGTTTAAAGTAGGTTTGAAAAATGAAAGACATTAAAAAAAGAATAAGACAGAAGTAAATTATAATATTTACAAATTTTTGTACATTGGAAAAGTCCTTTTATTATACAATTTTATTAAACTCTCGTTTTCCTGCCTGCTCTATTGTCCTTACTTGTTTGCCATCAAATATTAACCTTTTGATTATATTAAAATGAGCCGAGAAGTGAGGCCATAAATGCTCGACGATACAAAGACATAAAAGAGCGATTTCGGCATAAAATTGCTAATAAGTTCGAAAGGAAATTGAAAGGACCTGATTTCCTGGGGGATACTTAAAAAATTGATGTTCCGTCGATAAAACACGAGAAACTTTTTTTCACATTTGAAATTTCATTTCATAAATATTCCTTAATGTTACTAGGTCACTGCTTCAAATAAAATAAATGTTCATACATGGTGTTTTGAAAAGAAATTTCTTTAACATATACATAAATAAAATCCCTATAATTATTTATTAGAAAACATGTACCTCTATTATTTTGAATCGTATTTGATTCTATAAAAATTTTGGAAGCAAGTTCACTGCAGCAATCACACAGCCCATTATTCGCTAAATTAAACATAAAATATTATATTTTACTGCAAGTTAGTTTTCGTGAATAAACAAATTGTGACTAAATGTATTTCATCTCGAGTTTTAGTCGTTTTCAGAAAGGAATGAGTTCTAAAGATATTTGTCAAGAAAAATATCATCACTTTATTATTATTTTTTTTTTAAATATTTGTAGACATGTTCCGTTGAAAATACATTAATTGCTAAGAATAACATTCGTGCTGATTAAGTTAGTTTTTTAAAAAGTTACTTTGACAGTTTATTTTTCGTTTCGGCAAACTTCTGAAAAAAATCCTTAATTAATTATTAATATGTTTACAAATTTACAGGGTACGTAGAGGATTGAAACTCTTTATAAGACAGTCATATCCGGAAATTCATTATTTTCGAACTACAGTAGATATCTACCTAATTGTTAAAATTTAAAATTTTGTCAGTAACACTCATACGCCATAAATGTTTCTTGATAATTTTGATTTTTATTGTTAGATGATTGTGACTTGCTTGACCAGTCACGAGATTGTATCAATTAAAAATTCGGTCACTGATAGATTGCAAGAGGAGTCAGTAGAGTGGCCGCCACGTTATACAGATCTAACCCCTCTAAATTTTTTATGGGGCCATATGAAGAGTTTGGTTTATGAATTGCCTGCCGAGTCTGAAGAAAAATTTTGCAACGATCGATCGCATGGTTTTCGATTGACAGAATTATTAATTAAGAAAATTTCAGAAAGTTTATCGCGTATCGTGGGTTTAAATTAAAGTTTAGAAAGGACACACAATTTTTTAGAGATACTTGTTGTCATAATAAACAATGAACAATACCAAAAATACCTATACCTTTAATTTTGCTCTATAAACAATTATTTATTGAAAAATTAAAAAAAATTCTAATTCTAATGGAAGTGTAAAAATAGGTATTTTTAGTACCGATCATTGTTTATTATGACAACAACAAAAAATTGTGTGCCCTTTCCAAACCTTAATTTAAACCCACGGTACGCGATAAATTTTTTGAAATTCTCTTAATTAACAGTCCTGTCAATCGAAAACCACACGATCGATCGTTGCAAAATTTTTAGGGTAGAATTGACATGTTTTACTATTTGTTCACAAAGTTTCATCAATATTTATAAATATTTACTTATTTTAAAAGTTACTCCAAATATACATATGATTTTCTGCTATTTTTCGCCCATTGTTAATGCAATATTCTGCTTTTTTGATTCGCAGTTGCTGTAACTTTATAGAAAATTGTCAAATAAACAAAAAATAAAGAATGACTTTTTTTATTTAGGGCTTACTTTCAATGTTACAGGGAAAAATATGTCGAAAAACGGGTAATTTTTCGTGCTTTTTGTATGTTTGTTGTTTCCCTGAATTTAGCAATGGTTTTTTGGAATAGGCAAACTCGGATTGTTTTTCTACATAATATTTGGGATTTTTCTGTACAACAAAATGGATGACTTCAAATACAAACGCCTTGAATGCTCTACTTTATTACAAGTCTTTATTTTTTTCATTAATTTATTGTTGATATCATGAAGCAAAACAAAAAATTAGGTAGTTAATTATCAAAAGTGACAAATTAGTGTTTAGTTAAGTTTATCAAGAGTTAATAACCATGGAAAATATACCATTAAGAGACAAAATAGAAATGTACGAGTTGTTAGCGATAATGTGAGTTCGGCTGTGTTTAAAAAAATTACTTAAACGGACTTCATAGAATTTTACAATATTTTAATAATAATCCCCGGGCTAGTATTAGAGAAAGTATCAGAAGGTGCCTGGCACAAACTAAAATAAAAGCTTTGAAACTAAAATTTCTCCATACTTTGGAATTGGGAGACGAAGAAAGTCGTTTGGAGTTTTGTTATTGGCTACAGGGAATATATAAATAATCCTAAATTTTTTAGTGGAATTTTATTTAGTGATGAGGCCACATTTACTACAAATGGGGTAGTGTCGTCCAAAATTGTCATTGCAGTGTTCGCAAAAAGTTAACGTTTGGTGTGGAATAATAGATTAATGAAATCATAGAATAATTGGTCTTTCTTTTTCTGAAGGCAGTTTGAATGCAAATAGATTTTTAAATTTTCTTAATAATGAATTTCGGAACGCGTTAGATGATTTGCCTTTAATAAATCTCCTTAATTTGAGGTTTCAATGAGACGGTAGCCCTATTCATAACGCTGCTGTAGTGAGAGAATGTTAAACGGATAGACAGACAGATAGTCCTATATTCTATCTCTGGCAAACTGTGGTTAACGCCTGGACCTACTTATTTCTGGTTGTGAGACCCTATAGGACCTGTAATTTTGAACCACGTAGTAAGTCAAAGTATTTATATCCCGGTTTCCACAGATATGAGCAGGCCTATAAAAAGCCTATAAAATTTTTTTCAAATTCAATGTATTGAACTCTGGCATGCGTAGGTAGAATCCCCTAGGTTCCGGATCATCTAATTGGATATTAGATTATCCGCTGTGATGCTACTGTCACCGGAATCCATCTTTCGCTTCCGCCTACCAGGCCCAACGTTCTACCGGTGACAGGATCTATTTAAGAGATGCCGGCATTCCGAACGGTCGGGACAGTTACAGAAAATGGGGGCGAATCCCCGTCCCCGTGTCATAATCAATGAGCAACGAGTGGGCGCCGGAGGCGAGCAGCGAGCAACAAGGTGGCAGATAATGCCGCCGACGCCGTTACGGCATCGCGACGCTTCGTTGGATGTGCATTAAATTGCACCCCAGACGTTAACGCTTTATAAGGAATCGAATTCGGATGTTTGCGATATCTCGAGGTATGCAGCGGATCAGAATCTGCTGGAAAATATTCGCTCTAAATTCAAAGCTGTATCGTTTTAGTTTTTTTTTTTTTGTTTAATCTGACAATTAACTGTTAGTCTAAACTATTTGTGATGCTTTATAAAGAGTTCAAGTTTCACTCATGCTTTCAGTTAACACTAAGAAGTCGCTCATAGAACCCAAAACAACTCTAGAATCAAAATTTTCGCCCATCTTTCGAAGTCTGAAGTAAATTGTTAAGAAAATCGCTGATGTTTAAAATTTTTTGGGAAATCAATCCTCAACTCACGGAAACATTTCAACAACCACCACAGAAACTGAAAGATCTCCCCATGAAAATCGTTGGTTTCAAGAGTTTCAATGTGTTTGAACGTCAAACCTAGTCATGCGCAGAACATTAACCATGACCAAGTGCCTGGCCAATACTCGTTCCGCGATTGCATTGTATACAGTCTGTTGGACGTAATGAAACCAGTATTACAAACAAATATTTTTTATATTCAATTCAAATTAAAAAAGTGCCTAAAACAGTGAATCGGTTCAGTCGTAAGCCTCAGTTAAAAAGTGTTAAAAGTAAAACACCTAGTTTCCTAAAATTCGATATTCGAATATATACATTTCTATTACCATTGTTGTAGAGGGTTAAAGTATTCTCTTTTTAAATATCTCTGTATACTTTATTAAAACAATAAATTTACGAAAAAAAAAAAAAATGATTTGTAGTTGCTTTGATTTCACATTTTATTGTATAATAATGATGTCGTCTGCTTTTTGTTTACAAAAAGGACTACAGATGTTCAAATAATTCGATTGATACACAAAAATAACAATAAATTGGCCTGAGACTTGTGAATTTTTTGCACTCTTACTGCTAATGTTGGTTGCCTTCTCACATTTCAACCCTTGACTATATCAGATAACGCTCTAATGAACTTCGATTCGTAATTCAAATGCTTCGGAGTCGTGTTGGATAATCATCTCAAATAAAGTGAACATTTTATGTACGTCATTAAAAAGATACGGTTCCTCTTTCACAAAGATATACTTCACATTATAAGTTGAAAATTCTTAACACTTCATCAATCCAGCATCATTTGAAACAATGCCAGTAAACAATATATAACGAGATAATTTAAGAAAAGTAATTTAGGATAGAATTTTTTAAACGTTCTTTAAAGGGTGTACTAAATTCTTTCGTTGAAGTCTCCTGTTTCAATTTAGGGTGATAGCGAGTTTTCGAGGCAAAAATATGTCCTTGAATGTATCGTGACTGAATTTTGTGTTGGTCTGTGTCCAAAGTTTATTATAGCTATTAGAAACAGATCCAAGTTATTTGGAAGTTTGTAACATTATTTAGTGATTTCAGTATTTGACTATGTATTTTTCATTAGCACTATTTGGGTATATTTTTCATTCTAAATAGTTTTATTGGTGATTAATGAAAATACTTCTTAAGCGTGTCATATATTTTATACTTTTTAAAGAACAAAAAGCAGTTAAGTATTCTAACTAGTGGAAAACCAGGCGACAGAAAGACATCTTGATAATGAAACTTAAGCTTCTTTAGAGTGCAGAGAAAAAACTAAACAATTTTCAGAGACTGGCATTATAACACCTGCCTGAAACCTTAAATCTACCACCACTGCATATTATGACGGAAACAGAAGCAAGAATGACAGCTTACGAAATCAGGAATAACAATGATTGGAAGATCGTAGCTCATGAGAAACGAGTTCTGACAGAGATGATGAATTCGACTTCCGTAAGCTTTTGGGGACTTGAACTGGGAAATTAGGAAAATGGGAGTCGACATACAGTACACTGGGAAAATGAAGCTTAGTTTGGCTATAAAACGGTCAACGAAACAAGAGATGAAGTAGTAGAATTGAAGCTCAGGAAACCAAGACGCTATAGCTTGGTAACCTTTCCTACAGTTTTCCAAACAGAAAACTTGGTTATAAATGTATGGTTGAAAGGCTACGCAAGTAAATTTACCTTCATATTCTTAGGCTGCTATAAAAATCGCAATCACACAAGGTGTGCTGTAATCTTGTTTGAGATTGTTTACAATTGCCAAATTAATTGTAAAATATCAACACGCTTAGGCTGCGACGGGTTGATGAACCTAAAGGCATATGATGTGGTTTTTCTAGGAACGTAACCAATGCAGGCTTGGAAGAGATATAATTCAGGCAAGAATATTGTGAATACTGGAAATTAACATCAAGACACATCAAGCGAAGGAAATATTGGATGTTCTTTGGCGGAAGAGAAAAATGATATGCTAACTTGAGAAGAACCCAAGGTTGTATATCCTGGTTGAATCTCATCAACCTTTCATGTATTACTAAATATTTAAGGGAAATATCGACTGGCAGGCTTATGGACTTTATGCTGTATCTAAGTATCTCATGTATTGGTTGTCGCCTCAGTAGTTCTCACTAATGTAGAAAGTTATCGTAGACTGGACACTGATTGAAGTATTTCGCTGGTCGGCATCAATTGCATTTCCCTCTAGCTCGATCCCAGAACTTTGAATCTAGATCTGATGTTCTCAAGAGTAGGACACGGAGATCATTTTGTTCTAGTCTAAAGTTGCTCTTTTGGGCGTCTCGCGACAGTCTTTGGCGGTCATTCTACCAACAGTATTGCGTTTGTTGGATATCGTCGTCGTTCATGGACAGTTTCTTAGGTTAGATTCGAAACATGAATGAAAATTTCGATTTTCAGCTGACACTGGGTGCCTATGGCGACATGATCTATGTTTTTGGACATGTACTGTGCTATAGAAGTGGTTTTGGAGCTGTTTAGGACTTCATGGGCCATATCTGGTGTTGGATTCGAAACATCAGCGATTTTGACGACAGTACAAAGAATAAAGCTGCTAAACGAATAAACAGTGGAAGTTCGATAAACCAAAATTGGCAACATGAAAAGAAAAGAATTTTCACTAGAGAACTGTCAAATATCTCAGTGAACAGTCTGGTTTTAAAGTGCCTATTGCTTTGTACTTTTAAGGAGCATTGCTCTAATGAAGAAAAATAGTGCAACCGCGATTGTCAATTCCCTGCAAGCGGGAATCGCAATTAGTCCTCTGGAACGCGTCGTGACGACTTATAGGCCCAAGAGCTGTTGTGCTTAATGTCGGCAATATACTCGACAGTCATTAACCAACCTCGAGCGCTGCAGCGACATATATAAATGAGGACAAGACCCGACTGACGTTGAGTTTAATATCCGAACATCAATGGAATTGTACAAATTGTTCGTCGGGGCATGAATTTCGCATTAGGCATTAAGTAAAGGGATATGTGTAGTATTCCTTTAGGGGGAGACTGATCCGTAGCTCGGACCCCGAATTGAAACTTGAGAGATTTGTAGTTCATGTATTATTGAAGGGAGGCTACTGTTTATTTATTTTATTGCTCTATTCTGTGGGGTTGTAGCCGGTACGTGGTTTACGGTGAGAAAAATAGAATAACTTAAGAATATTAAATAGGAGAGAAAAGTAATAGCATCCAAGTGAACACAACATTTTATCGATCTTAAGGACAGGGTGGGTAAAATTCGACATTTTTAGGGGGGGTCTTTCTTATTTCTCGAAAAGATGGAAAAAATTGAAAGGTGAAAACCGCATCTCGATATCTTGATTCACGTAAGGGTGTTTTTCAATTTTGGTGGTTTTCTATGATACTGTAGGTATAACTTTTTTATTTATGAAAATATTTGAATCTTGTAAGGAGGTTTTTTAGATAAAATCCAGTGACGTACGCAGTAATTTTCTAGAACATATGATGCATAGGTGTCTTTCTATTTTTTTTTAATGAAACGCATTGTATTTTTTCTAATTTTTGAAAAAGTTCATTTCAAATAATGTATCTTACATGATAACACAACTTTTTTTTTTTAGGTATAAATACTAAAAATTATTATTTTTTACTTAATTCATTTCAGTGAACCGACGATTTTTTGTTAATCGATACATCAGTGACATACCTAATTGTATCAAGGAGCAGTTAAATGATAGAAAAATAAATTTTGGCGTTTATTCCTTACATAAATTTTTGTGTAAATATCATGAATTATGCACAATGTAAAAAAAAATTACGAAGATTTCAGAGATTGAAAAATATATAATTTGTCCCACTTAAAAAAATATGTTTGTGATATAATTGAGAAACTGAAAGCGTACGCCAATTCGGTTGGTAAAAAATCTCTATACAACAATAAAATATTTTCTCAAACAAAAGGAAGACATAATAGAAAACGACCTAAATTGAAGAACGAATCTACGAATCTTATAGAATCAAGATATCGAGATGTAGTTTTCGCCACTGAACTTTTCTCGGGAATCTATTTTTACGGGAAACAAGGAGAAATACTCTACAAATGTCGAATTTAGCCCACTTTGTACTTAGTGAAGGAGCGAGCCAAGCAGCGATGAAAGCGGAGAGCAGTGTGGAAAATGAGAAAGAAAAACATTTGTTATTACTTTTTTTTGTGCAGATACATTCTTCAAAGATATACATGTAATTCTGTATGAAGCAGTTTATCAACGAAACTGCTATTGTATTTATTGTAGACGTTTTGAGTCTTCAAATTGTTGTTCAAATTGTTTTCTCACAATATCTTTTAGTAAAACTTTTAGGCGTTCCAAAAAATTTTAATAATTTGCACTCTTAAATTTCTCACCCTGTGCATAAAGTCAAAGAAATAGCAAAATTTTGTTTGAAAATAACCACGAAATTTTATAAATACATTTTCCCATAAATTTGGAAATAGTCTTCTTCGGAATACAATCGACATCATACAGAGTGAATCGTGAGTACATTCCTATATTAAACAAGATTCAGTTAATTGTAAAAAAACCCTATGGACATATGTTCTAAGCTGCCTAATTTACTAGTGGGTGTTTAATTTTGGAGAAAAAAATATGTCTGTACAACAGGAACTAGAAGAGGTAATTTATTGAAATATGGTAGGTACATTACATTTCTATGGTTTTTAGAAAGCTTCATTTTTGACTTATGAAATATTTTTTTATATTTCCAAGGGCGTAGGTATATTTATTAAGAAAAAATATAGTACGCCACTGTTTAAAAAAAACGAAATTCCTTTAAAATTTTGCTAGGACCATTTCGAATAAATTAAAATAGAAATAACTGCTATAAATAAGTTGTAAAATTATAATCCTTATGCTTCTCTCAATATATACCCATCATACAGGTATACCCATTGTTAGTTTTAATGAAAATTTTGATGGTTACCAAACAAATCAGCATCGTCAGTAAAAATAGTGCGATTTAGCGACAACTGCTTGTAAAATATCCATTGATAAAAATTTAACTGGATCATCTGGTAATAATGTTTGCACTCTCTGAATATGGTACAAAAAAAACTGATGATATATCAAAATCTTTCAAATTTATTGGTGACATCAAATAAAGCATCCATTTGTAGCCGCTGATAAAATTTTCTATTTTTTAATGGAATTTTAATGATTTGCCCTACAAATTTAGAAAAAGTCATCAGCGTTCTATTTTTCAAAAAATACACTGTTACAATTCCTTTTTTTAAAATTTAACACTCCTTAACTAGGATATTATACCGCTTATATTATCAGAAATTATTCTTTTAATGATTACGTGGAAAAGGAAGAAAGACAAAATTGTATAAACTACTTAATTTACTAAAAAACTACAAAAATCTCCTTTGGACATTTGTACGAAAGCTGAGAGAAACGAATCTGATCTTCTCCGCAAGGATTATCATGATTTAAGATACCGAGGGTAATTTGTATTTAAATTCTATGACAGTGTCAGTGAAGTGAAAAATTTTGTACAAGACTGGCTCGACATTCGACCCAAACCTTTCATAAAGGGGGTATTGTGGATCTGTCAAGTGAGTGACGAATACAAAACGCCGAATTAGGAAGAAATAGGTGAGAGAAAATAATACAAGCCAGTTTGAAAATATTTGCATACATTGCAGATAAATCTACTTTCAGAATGAAAAGGATAAATTGATTTTATATAAAATAAAACAAAGAGACTGTGAAATAACCTTTCAGAGACTTTAAATCATAACTTTTCATGCATAAAATATATGGAGCGCGAATGAAACGATACAACCCGTCAGAGCTTGTGTCTAACTTGGGCAACAAACTTTGGCATTAAGCTTTATGTCACTGATAAGTTATAAGTAAACAAACTGTATACTTCAAGTTTTCGATTAATAAGTTACCAGCATTTAAACTTTGTACTTGGTAGCATGACGAAATATGAGTCGGTACCCGGGTTATTTATTTTGTACGTTTTCTTCGCACAAACCTGAATATCTATGTTATAATACAGGGTGTTAATGAACTTATGTCGAAAATTTATAGGGGTGAAAAAGTAGCAAAAACTGATGTCACAAACTTATATCGGAAGTTTAAGGTCATAGAGAAAAAGCTAAATAAAAATGTGTTTAAAACAGTTTTGGAACTGCTGAAATACATGTATTTTATCACGGCGAACACTTCCAAAAAATTCTGTAACACTTTTTACGAGTGTGTAGGTTTCTTACGAAGCCGGACTGTATTTGAAAGTCAGTTTATAATACATTGTTGTAGTGATTGCTGTGCTGTTTTTCGAGACTACATTTAATAGCCGCATTTCCAAGTTTTCTTTTGAAAATGGCGCATTTATTTAGCAATCGCAAATATTATGATATGCTCATAATTTATGGCGAATATTTTACATAGAATGTCGTTTATGAAAACAACGCTATATTTTTTAAAGTAATAAAATTGATTGTAGTAGACTACTATTGTTTTGTCCGTATTTGTCTCTTTCTCTCTTTCTACGGTTCCGTAGTTTTCAAGAATATTTAGACCTTAATTATAATTAGCCTTATAATTAAAGCTTCTATACAAACTCGAACTGCAGAAGAACAAACACAAAGGCGGCTATTTGTAGAAAACAAACACTCGGCCTGTTCTTTTTAAATGATCAGAGCCAATTTAATGAGCGAATTAAAGTTGGAGTTAAACTTAAAAGATATGTCTCTGGAGTCGTTTAAAGTTTTCTTCTACTTTTGTTTATCTCTCGTGTATTTAATATTGCTCCACTTAGATGGCAATACTATTCGCAGAAAAGGATCTTTCGCTGAAACTGATTTTTTTTTTAACATTATTTATAGATTAATTTGATTTTTTCACAGTAAAACAAAGAATAATGAAAATTTTAGGAGTTTATTTCATTATTAAAAAGTTCAGAACGAGTTGGAAAGTTGGAACACTGCCTTGAAAAAATTAAATGTTGCTAAGTAAATTTTCTTTTGTTGAAGTTTAATTCAATTTCTTCAATATTTTCTCATTAGCAGCCACCGTGAAATTGTTAAAGTAATTGAGAAATGTACTTAGATAACAAACTTTTCTATGAATCATAATTTTCAATCAACTCTTACTTTACGTAGTATACGTTTACTTTTTTAGGAAACGTTTATCGGTATTAACAGGAAACAAATAAAAAGTTTTCAACTTTTTCATTGTGAGTCCTTTAAGATATTGAAAATGTGGAGGTGGATCACTGAGCTGGGTATAATACAACTTCAGGAAAAACAAAGGAAATGAACTTCTGCTGAACCAATATTTGTTTCGTGAAAATTCCATAAAACACAGGAAAAGTATTTTCGCCCTGAAGTATAAAGGGATATTTTACAAAAGGTAGTTAGTTAATTATTAAGTGAGTTATTAATTTTTAATAAAAATCGGGAGATTAGATATGAAATGTATTTATAAAATTGAAATATTTTGGAAACGAATTCTGATCAGAAATTGAAAAAAGGAGATGCGAAAATATTAATTTCTTATTCTTTTCTAAAAATGTGAATTTTTCAGGAAATACATAAAATTTGATGCTTAGGTGTTAAAAGTCATAATGAATATGTTTTTATCAACTTTGTTATAAAATAACCCACAATCTCAATCTCTAAGTGATATTTTCATATAAAAATATACAGGATGATTCAGTCATAATATCATTATTTTTAAGGGAAGATAGGGAAAAATGAGTAGAATACGAATAAGCAAATAAAAAAAAATTGAAATGCATATTTACGCTGAAAAAATATTTTTAAATCATATTTAAACCCCTTTCCAGACTGCTCTTGACCGCTGACCTACATCGAGACTAACCTATAATATTGTTAACGTTTTCACTGTTTTATAATTGAATATGAGTTTTTATTATTGTTATCAATTAATTATTCAGTATGTAGTACAGGTATACGAATTACAAACTGAATAATTAATTTAATACTGAAAACTCGTATAAAAGTGAATTATTGTTTTTCTAAGAGTAGTGGAACCTATTTCAAATGTTAGTAAGGTTGAAAAAACACTCGTTGGTCTACAGTATTTAATAAAGTTGAAATTCGCTGCACTTTGAAATCAATTGCAAAATTCAACACGCACGACAGCTGTTGCGTTCAACGTCGAACAGTGTCTAATCCGCAGGCGCGTACTCGGTCAGCAAATGTGAGCGCCGATTTATCGGGAGTTAAAGGGTAATTTGCTTATTTCTTAAAAAGTCGAGTACCTTTTTGCTTCGAGTTTCTGTCTTTATGAGCCCTTCTTAATACCTGGTTAAAATTAATGACATTATGACTGAACCATCCTGTATATTTGTTGATTTGGTTAAAAATACAATCCTCAAAAAGTAGTGCGAATTGTTAAAATATTAAAAATAATAGGTGGGTATTCTTATACAGGGTGTTTCAGAAAACATAGGCCAACGTTCGGGAGCAGATTCCTAACCTAAAAAGTACCGAATAAAAGCAGGCTACAAGTTGGTACTTTTTACACCTTTCCTAGACTTATGAAAACTTGTTTTTAGGTTTTAAGGTATTATAAACATTTAGATGCAGACTATTTTCAATAGATGCCAAAAGAAAACGTGGCATTCATAAATGCTGTTGGCTGCTTTCAAAATTGGCTCTATTTTTGTATATCTCCAATAGTTGGTAATATATAAAAAGAGTAGGTAAAGGTATTACTGCTAACTTTTTGAAATGTGTTTGTCAGTGATTCAGAAAATTCACCTTTGCAATGACTTTTTGCATTCTAAAAATTTGTATGGCAAAGGTTGAATTTCCCCTAAGGGTAACATCATAACAGAGATGACAGTGAAGTAAAGCAAAATAAATGTACGAGTATAGAAATATATTCTGACTAAAATTAGACTTTAATTTATGGATAATGTACATTATGTGAAATGATAGTTTGTTCCTCAATGAAGCAGCATGGGGATACCAGCATCAGTTATCAATAAATGATACGCTGCATTTTATCTAGATTTAGACTAATTGTAAGATTGTTATTTACAAACTACTCATTTTTTTTTCCAATTCTTGCACCGTACATTATAAGGAGGATACATTCTGTAAATTCAGTATTGTCAGTGTGTAAAGAATATATTTGTCAGGAGATAAATATAAAAATATATCGTCCATATAAATTATGAAAAGCAGGGGCCTCAACCTTGTGGCATGCTACTATCAATAAAAATTTTTTAGATACATTGCCTCCTGGATGTACCGTATGATTTAAAAAGATCTAGTGGCACCTCTCTCATAACACATCGAAATAGTTTGTTAATAAGGTATATAAGGTTAATAAGGTACATAAGGTTAATAAGGTACATAAGGTAATAATATACATAAGGTAATAAGGTACATAAGGTAATAAGGTACATAAGGTAATAAGGTGCATAAGGTACATAAGGTAATAAAGTACATAAGGTATTAAGGTACATAAGGTAATAAGGTACATAAGGTAATAAGGTATATAAGATAATAAGTTTAATAAGGTACATAAGTTAAGCTCAGAAGGTCACAATCCTCAAGGTGCTCAATCACGTAACTTACGACCTTAGAAATAGCATGCATTGTAGATAAACCTTTTTCCATTGCGTAACAAATGATTCGATCAAAATAATTTATTAGAGTCAAGTATAATTTCAACAATTGTACCAAAAAATAGCGCAAGAGACGATAGTCATTAGGTGAATTTACCCTTTTTAAATATAATAATCATCTTAGCGGTTTTAAAAATACTGGGAAAACATAGCCATTCATATCTCGGATAAAATGGCCATCCCTTCATATACACATGTGATAAAATGCTTTCAACATATAACCGGTCGAGCCCATAAAATATTCACACCGTAACTTTTTAACCTGTTAAGGAGCAGACCGTAAACCGCCAACGCCAATTTCAATCAGCTAAAAAGCTCCAATCAGAAATCGCTCTCGGAGCCGTCCACAACCTGAATCTTATAAACAGGCTTACATGAATGGGCGTCAGGTGCAATATGTGTCACAACTAAGTTGTAAGTGGGCTCCGCTGACATGACTGGCAAGGACGAATGATTCTGTGCGGAATGACGCGGAGGTAAAGCTAAATTTACACAAAAGTTGTGACGGGAATTAGTTGGATAAATGCGTACATTTCTGCCATGGTTTACCTCACGTAAAATATTCATTTTGTTTTGTCTCTGGGTAATTTTATTAATTAAATGTCATACGTTTTCTTTTTCAGCAATTTGTATGATTGATATATTTTAGGGATAATTTATTTTTAAATCATTAAACCTTTGTTATGGTCTTTATATTTTTCGAGGATGAATTCAATTATGAAAATTACATAGGCTGTACAAAAAAAAGTTTAAAGGTGAAAAAGTAAACATAGAGACTTGTAAAAAGTATAAAATTTTTACATTATTTTAAAGGTACCTATAAGTCAAATAAATATTCTTTGATACTAAAAATATAGGTATACAAAAAGCCTCCTAGACAATATTCTTAATTCATGACATAGCGGCAAACAATTGTTTTACGGGCTAAATTTCTCGACTAGCATTGAATTATACCTACAATATCCGGTAAACAGCTAGTAATTGATCATTAAAATAAAAATTAATAATAATACATCTGAATATTATTAAATAAAAAGACAATTATCGTATCGAAATCGTTAATGTAATTTGTTCTTTACGATATGTATATCTGGACTATTTCTGCATTTTGAGGATCTTTTTTATTTTGAATTATTATTAAATTAATTAAAAATAAAATGCTAATAAAGCTGGTAAGTTTATTTAAATCATCTTATTTTGATCCCATTAGTTTGTGGTTACCGGATTGGCGGTATTTTCTGTTACACTTTGTATGTACCTGTAAGATGCATTGACAGCCATGTTTTAGTTAAATTGACTGACTGAAATTGACTTCAAGTTAAATTAAAAGTTGAGTAAATAAACGACTATCAACGAATGTTAAGTCGGATGCTGTTATCAATTATCTTTCCAATAACATCCTGCAGCACTTTTCACATATACATTTATACACTTTGTCCTATTTCAATATCATAGTAGCTGTTCACTTCATCCAACAACCATAAAAATATGGATATCTGACCTAAGTAAATCCATAAAACATATTTTTCTTGTAGCTTTGATGAACATGTAATGAACCTGTTTTATTTTTGATTTTATTATGTCTGAATTTAAAAATATTTCTTTTTATTTCGGATTATTTTACCCTGGCGGCGAGAATTATTGATTTTTATACATATATATCAAATATCCACTCGCGGGTCCGACCGGCCGATACCCCACTCTGACAAGCCATTAGTCACGTGGAGGTCCCACCACGACTGGTGTCAATCCGGTGGGGATTTGGGCAACAAAAGCCCTCGACATTCCCCGAAACCGGCAGTTCAGATCCAGATCTCAATACCGATCAGACGTCCACCGCCAGCAAGAACTCTCCACCAAAGCCAGCCAGGAATAGCCAGTGAACCCAGTAAGAATTATTTTGCTTTATTATTATCCGTTCCAACCGGGTACAAGTCCGAAAAGATTTGTACGCTTTAAGTGTGAAATTACTGTGGGCCCGAGAAGAATATTCTTGGTAACCCACACAAAAATTCCACCGTCCATCTCAACCCGCACGACAGAGCAATCGTTGGATTCGGCGTGTAAACCCAATCTTGACGAAGCCTGCGTGTTTACTACAGCGTTGCTTGGTGTCCCGCACACTGATGTACGCTGAGTAATAGGGGATATGTGAACCAAGACCTAGAGGTTCGGCGTGTACACCCAAGCTCCGGGTCGTGCCATATAGTATACGTACGTTTCTCCCTGGTCGGCGTGTATACTCATCAGACCGAGAAGCGTTGTATTCTGAGAGTCCGACAACATCGGTCACCAGGACGTATAAAACTTAGAGGCCAGTACGAATTGTAAGGCGAAATACTTCGGATTCCGTTTTACCATCCTATTTTTCCGCCTTGCACCGCCTGGGTTTTCTTCGCTGGTTATTGCTACCGCTTACCGCTTACCGCATACTAATTTTGCATTGCTTGCTAGGCCGTAATACCGATATTTGACCGCCGACCTGTTTAAAATAGTTCCGAAATAATTCCGAACGAATTTTGATTTATTTTCAGAATCAGCGGGGACCAGTAAAAACGTCTGAAAATAATTTACTATGTTTTTTTTTTCAGACCGTTTAAATTCACTTTGTTCTTTGTTACTTAAAAACCGTCTATTGTAGAGTAATAAATATTTTGTTTTTGATTCCGTTCGTAAATATTTATTTCTTTTCCAAGGTGATAAATAAAATTGTAAAAACCAAGAATTACAACGTTTTAGTTTTGTCTCTCTAGCACCGATCTTGTATATAAATTATTGTTTAATAAATTTGTAAATAGTTTGTCACTTAATGGTGGGTAGGAATAAAATTGACACAATTTGTATTTGTATTAGGTATTAATATTTTCCCTTTTGAATAAATCTAGTAAAACTTAATAGGTTTATTTCTTTCACCGTCGAGGTAAAACGATGACATTCCGAAACTACAAAAACGCTGATATCGTTTTGTAGAGCTCCCGTTAAATTTCATATTTAAAATAAAACTATACTGGGAAAACTACTTTCTGCCGTACTCTCTGCCGTTTTCTCCTAAAAGAAATTCATTTGACCCCTGCAATTTATTTTCTTCACTGTAGCTACCTGTGCACTTTACTCTAAACCGAGGGTAAGGATTACGTGGAGTTTCCCCCACGTAAAATTTAGGGAAACTGGCGCCCAAGATTAAAACCGACTATACATGTTATTAACTAACATTACCGTTTAGAGTCCAGTCCGAGGAATAGAAGACCTTTCCGAAAAATTAAATTACAGGGGGTGTACACACCATAGTTAAAAGTAATAAAAATTTACACCGAACAATCCATAGAGAGAGAACCGAGGAAAAGTGCGTCACAAACATACTTATAAAACACATCTATAAGTTAGTGATTTCGTAAATAAAATGATTATCTCAGTTGTCGCTATTTATAATATGTATTTCTGTTAACTAAAATCGATATCCACAAATAAACATCATTTTTGGTTATCCAAATTCGATCTAAAGAATCTAAAGTAATCCATAAAAAGCTTTATTATTGGACTTGCCAAAAATTGGTAAAAATCATATTAAACTTCGATAAACAGATGATAATTTTTTTTTGCCTAAAATGTAAATTGTTTTTTCTATCTTATAAAGCATCTGACTTTAATATAAAACTGGGTAATGTCAAAGAACCATATATCTCATATTAGTGTTATTGAATATATATTCCCACATAATCACTAACATACTTCTTATAATTTTGTTAGTATGTCAGCACCGAATAGCTCATTCGAGTCAGTCACTGGGTTGTTAGACATCAAGGTACCATTTGAGTAATTGTGGTTCAAATCCCATCGGAGGAAAAAAAATTCGGTAATTTTTTACAAATTTATAATGTAAAGACAAACATCATCGTTATATTTACAAGTAATGAATAGGTTCTAGGTTAAAGGATACGAGTACCGAGTACCTAAGTATTAATAGGTTGGAAGAAATTAATTGGGTTAAATAGTTAAAAAACTACTGGGAGAAAATGAGTAAATACAAATAGATGTATTGGGTTAGGAAAAATAATTAAAAATTCTTTATTTTGATTTAGAGGTAGTGTATGGATGATCGATGTTCAATAGTGGGGTTAATGTTAAGTTATCAATAAGGATGTCCATTTTGTTATAATGTGGATATATGCTATGTTTCCATTTTGCAGAGTGTATGATGCGAGAAATTATGACATATGTATTTCTATCTGAAGACTCCATTGAAGTCTATCTAGTGTCCAAATGGATAAACTATGGATGTAGGTACCTACATAAATATCTCCAGCTATGAGAAAATTGCTATTTGGACCTGAATGGAGGATATATAGATTATTTTTCTTAACTATCTATATATTTTTAAAAATTTTAATCAGATAAGGAATAAAGTGCCAAATTTACCAGTGATTTAAAAAAAGTTCAGCAGATACTCAGCCTCGACAAGAAACACGAAACACGAAAGTTAGATACCTGTTTTCGAATGAGCGTCTAATTAATATTTCGGGCGAATTTCTGTTATGGAAGCACCGGTCGGAAGGAGAAAGGAGAGATCTGTCACAAACTCGAGGTCGGAATTCGGTGGCGATTTCTGTTCATGACAGACCTTTCAACAATTAGGTACATAGGAAATGAGAAAGGCGGCACGAGGAAACGTAATTAGTAAGTTAATACTCAAATACACCCTTTTCAGGTGATCGGCTGTATTCGTCCAGCGGATATAGTTTTTGGAAGGGGTCGCTCTCACAAAGGTTAGCTACCCCGTGTGTAGTATATCCATAAGAGCAAAAGTAAGTAAGTTTAACATTATATGTTTATCGTATGGCTTGTAAGTATGATTGTATAAAGGCCAATAAACGTAAAACTTGTATTTTCATAATAAATACTATTTGTTTGATATGTGTGTCCCGTTGGTTTTTTTTTATCTAAGCAGGTCATTTGACTGCGTTGATCACGATAAACTACTCAATAAATTGTTGTGTTATGGAATTGACGGTGCTGCTCTGACATGGATTGATTCATTTTTAAAAGATCGAAATCAATCTGTAAACCTCAAATGCAATTAGAATAACACGAAGTATATGCTTTTGAGAGTAGACATTGGAGTTCCACAAGGTTCAGAATTGGGACCGATATTGTTTCTATTATTACTTCTAATGATCTGGATAAGTCGGTACAATTTTTGCAGATGACATTACATAAATCAGATAATCATTTAAAAATTCAGTGTGAAAACGTATTAAGTAAAATATACAATTGGTTTAATCAAAATTCTTTACATTTAAATATGGAAAAAACTTACTGCTTGAGGTTTCCTTGCAGGAATTTCGGCTCCGTCATACTAAAACCAGATAGAGGAATACCTGTTGTTGATCATAAAAATGTCGAAATTTCACTATTCTAATTACTTTAGGACATTTCCAACTACATATGTCAATTAAGCAAACGGTTCGCAAATTTCAAAAATTTTCTATCATACACTTTACTACTGTATCACGTTTTTGATATTGCTTTGTTACATTGTCCGTAAATAATAAACAAATTAAAATAATTCTCATTACTAAAACCTTACTACGCACTATAAATTACAAATAATAATTTGACAATTCGTTGTTTGATAGTTTGTCAGTAACGATTGTTCCTACTCATAGACCCCTTGATAAAGTTAAGTTAATGTGAAAATAAGTAAAAATTGCAATTATCTCTAAAAGTTGTATCCACAGCCCCTACAATGCCTATATCATGTGAAAGATAATTAATTTCTGCAGAAGATAGGCCAACAGGGTGTTCCAGTTAAGTTAACAAAGTTGTAACTCTTTGAAGTTATCAAAATGTACAGTCGAAAATTAAACACTCGTTATCATATTTTCTAACTTCTGGATATTGTGTAAGGTTGTTCCATACGTGTTCTGCTCTCATACCGAATCTCAAATTGATATCTGATTGCTGGAATAAATATACAAACTATCCCGCACAATCTTGCATCTGTCAAATTTTTCATAAAAATGTCAATATCTCAAAAAACTATTTTTAGGAACTAGGTTTGTTATACAAAGTGACCTTAAAATTTCAAGTAGAATCCAAAAATTCAAAAATATATAGGGTGTTCCATTTAAAATAACGAAGATGGCGTCGACTTCCGGAAGTGCTATGACATTGAAAATATTTTTATTGTGTTTCCCCCACTGACTTTGATAAGCCAATTTTTCAAAATTTCCAAAAAAGTACTTCTCCAGATATCGATCGCGGCGATTTCCGGTGGGATATACTGTACAATTTTGCATTGTCTAATGGAAATAAGGGTTTCTGTTCTATTCTATTCTACAATACAAAAACTAAAAGTACTGATTGCTTTAAATAGTATGTAAAGTGTGGAATCTGTTGCTTCCACCATAATTTTGTCTGAAGTAACAAATTTCCTGTTTTTTGGTAGAATAAAATTTCCTTTCGTCCTTCAAAAAGCCTATTTCTTTTCATAAAAAATCGCTCTATTTAAATTCAAACATTTGGGCGAGCAGAGGATCCAAAACAAAAAATTCCCCAGGGCCTGTCGGGGCCCTCGACAATTCTGTAAATCAGCATAGAAGAAAGTTAAGGATATCCGTGTTTTAAGTTACTTAATAGGGTTGTAAATAACAACAGGAACAGTTTCATCATGTCACTTTCTTCTACGCATCTGTGGAGTAATAAAGACATTCCGTTTATTTTATTTCCGTACTATTAATCAAAACCCTCACCTTGCTCAAGGAGAAAAATTGAGTATCGAATACATTTATCAACATGATTTATAGATGGACTTCTCTCATCATCTCAGAATTGAAGTTTAACTTCGTTCGTACCCAAAAATTGGTGAAAATCTACTACAAAAATGTCATTGAGCGTATCTGCTCTGTAGAAAATATCGGGGTTAAAAATTGTAAACCCTTTGGGTCGGTTTTTCTAGCTACCGAATCAGATTTTTGCATTAATTTATTCAAAATAACCAGGTACCATAGCAATCATAACATAGAGCTGTTGTCAATTCTTAAACCATAAACATACTATTAAATATTTAAAATCTCTTCCATGAGATTATCTTATACCTACTATTTGTAAACAGCTGTTAATATGAGCATGGAGTAGACACAGTTCCGCAATTAAATTGTTATAATCATGTATTTCTAAATATGCATTTACCAACTAATCAGAAATATGATTAAGTACATCAAAAGCTTTCACAAAACGCACAAGGGATGTTTGCTAGAGCAGTAGTAACATCATTATGGTTCAAATAACTTAATAAGTCTGATTTAATGTTCGTTAACGTATGCGTCTCCAGTTACCCAAAATTGGCATAAAGTGCTCAGTATGTGGAAAATTGGGTTTAAAAATAGAAATCCTACAAGATGCTTGGATTTATAATATAATTTGCCTAATTTAATGAATGAAAAATTCAACAGAAAATAAATACCTAGACAAAAATTCCATATAGTCTTGTATTAGATATCGGAATAATTAATTATAACTAATATTTTACTAACTTTTTTGTCAAAAACTCGTCTAAATAATAGTATTCAGACGGAAATTCGCTTTAAAACATATAAAGACTAAACAATTTAATTATAACTTATTTCTAATTGATTTCCAGAACATTTTCATTACATTTCATATCTTGATGACGGGAACAATATGGTTACATTTTTTTAACAATAAAGTATTGTCTTTGTTCGATTTCCATGCCCCTATTAAAACAACTGAAATAGATTGTATGTTACAGATACCTACGTACCTCCCAACGTACCTACGTACCTACGTACCTCCCAATTGCCTCCTTCATTTAGACAGAGTTACCCAAGTGTTTTTTGTGTATTTTGAGCTGCAGAACACAAATTTTTTGGGCAGAAGTTTGCCCGGATGCCGATAAGTTTTTTATTAACAAAAATCTTGCAAAATACTGAGAACTTAGTATTTGGCAATATTTTTTTGTTCTTCCATTTTAAGAAGAAAATGTCTCTTGCAATTTTTTTGTTAAACGCATAGTTTTCGAGATAAACGCCGTTAAAAACTCGAAAAATGCAATTTTTGCGATTTTCAATTGTTGATAACTTTTGACTGAATAGGTATTTTGTAATTCTGATGACGGCGTTTGGAAGTTCATGTTAAATACTACAAACTATGAGTAATTGCAGTGTGAAAATTTGTTTTTTCCACAGACATTTTCAATGAGTCAAAGAACAAGAATATACTTTTTATTTTGCCAAAAACTAAGTTCTCAGTATTGCAAGTTTTTGTTAATAAAAAACTTATCGACATCTGGGCAAACTTCTACCCAAAAAAAATTCGTGTTCTGCATCTCAAAATATACAAAAAACACTTGGGTAACTCCATCTAAATAAAGGAGGCAATTGGGACCCCCCTGACTACAGGACTAATATTAATCGAGTCTCAATATATTATTATTTTTAATTATTGTAATCAAACCACTCAAATTTAAACCCGATTGTCTCCAAAATAACCGCATAAATGGATACTTTTCCAGCACTACATGCCGTACACCACGCCACGAGATGACCTAATGGGGACGATGGCAATAGACAAAGACAACGCACGACAAGCATAAAATGGGGCGGGGTCACTCAATAATGATGACATTTACTCCGATTTTGCTACAAGTGTACCAAATACGAGTTGTAGAATTTATTTAACGGGTATCACAGTGCTCAATATTAAATGAAAATGTACTCAATCATTTCACTCCGTACCTCTATTGCTTTCAGTCACACCGATTTTTTACATTGTATAGGCTTTTACGCATGCAAACTGTTTCTTGGGGTTGTTTTTAAAAACGTTATTAATGTATTTTTTGATAATCTAAAGGTTAGTCGTAATTTAACAAAAAATTGGTTTTATTGATTCGTAATTGCGGCTGTTAGAAAACCGACGAAACTTTTTATTACTTTCTGACACGGGTAAGACATTTTATAGACAGGGAGAATGATTGATCGTGTCTTTTTTATATTGGTAAACATGAAATTGGAAATGATGTATATATGTATATATATA
>NW_019417020.1:62353-65717 GCF_000390285.2 Anoplophora glabripennis | reverse complement strand
TTACTAATATATATATATATATATATATATATATATATATATACACACACACACATTTAAAATATTAATACAGAGCGTGAAATGTTGTATTTCTTTAACTGCGAAATTTCCAAGGTTTTGGTGAAGCAACAAATATGGAAGGACAGGGTGCCCTACCACGAACTTCATCGATGGATATCTAGGAAATCGCTTGAAAGATTTAAAAAAAATTGTGATGGTGCGATACGGACCGTGAGGCCTACCAAGCTAAAATATTTTCAAGGTCATCGTACTTCCGGTTATACCGGAAGTCGATACCAACTTTCTTATTTTAAATGGAACCTCCTGTATATTATTGCATTTTTGGAAAGAGCATCCATTTTTAAGTTGAAAACATATATCACACACCATATTTAGGATTGACCGTTTCCGAGATATTTTGATTTTTAAGCAAAAATTGACAGATACAAATTGTCAGCAAAATTTAGTTTTTGTGCAAATTGGACATTTTGTAGAGGAAGACCTGATTTATAGAATTTGACATGAAAATTTTCCACTTGTTATACAGGGTGGTCAAAAAAAAATTATCGAATATGAAGTTCAGAAAATGTGGAAAACTCGAAATTTTTAAATGGAAAATCCTATGTTTTTAACGTATTCGCATTCTGCACTAAAATCAAGTGTAACTTTGTTTCCCTATACCTAAACCCAGTGGTTTTCATTTTATTTACGAATAAACATTTCTCTTTTCTTAAATATGATGTTTCCATCTGTTTCGCACATTTTAGATTGACCGTAACAGGTAAGTAACAATCAACATGACAACTGTCACATGTTTTTAATTGTCAACTTCTAAACATTTTTCACACCTTCGGATTAGTTCCTTGTGGGTCGCTGCTCTAATAGAATTCAATGGTAGATGCTCAAGCGCTTGCCTTACTCTATGCATACAATTTTCCTTTTTTGTTACTACACACTATTTTTTAGTGTCCCAAATAAAATAGCATATATCACCGGATTTTAATCCTAAGTATGGAGTGTGCTATATGTTTTCAACTTAAAAATGGATGTTCTTTCCAAAAATGCAATAATTTACAGGGGGTTCCATTTAAAATAAGAAAGTTAGTAACGACTTCCGGTATAACCGGAAGTACGATGACCTTGAAAATATTTTAGCTTGGTAGGCCCCACGGTCCGTATCACACCATCACAATTTCAAAAAAATCCTTCAAGCGGTTTCCCAGATATCCATCGATGGAGTTCGTCATGGGACACTGTATATACTTATATACAGTTTTTTTACAAAGAATAATATTTAGATACTTTTTTCTGCTTGTTCTAAATATGATTAGTTTAAAAAATGAAACTAAACAAAGTGCTTCAAATTTTCGGAATATTGTTATCACTAAGAGATATTTCTATGTACAGCGTGGTAAAAAAGTTCTGCATAAAATTCATACTTACGGCAGCGATGACATAATATTTTTTTAAATGACAACGCTTATTTTTTTCGTTCAAAATTGATGACAGTGATAATTATCTAAACAACGGTGTGAAAATTTCGATGTCTTACATAACAATTTTTTTTAGAAAAATGCACCTTAAGTTCTAGAATGCAATAATTTGTTGTTTACGGATCAAATGCCTTAGAAAAAAATTTATTCGGCAGAAAGCATTTCAGATAATTTAAGTTGCAACTGGTGTTATGTAATTATTTGCGGAATTATTCATCAGATATTGTCAGGATCCTGATTAAACCGCAAAATTTAAAACCAAGTTCAACTGCACAAAATCTAAATAGTATGTAGCAAATTAAGGTCGACTTTTTGTCTTCGAGTTTGCCGATAAATTCCTCAAAAAAAAAGGATACAAAGAAATGTTTACTTCAAAGGAGTAGATTACCTGAAATATTGAAGACTAAAAATCAGTGCCGATTTAACATTCTTTGGTGAAATCGTTTAATTCGAAATGGCAAAACTTAGTGAACGCGAAAGAATTGATATTTTGAGGATGATTGGTTTCGGCGATAAGTTACGAACCCANTTAATTAAGGGGAACCCTACACCTATCGTTCCACAACGCGAGCCGAACCCGACATCCGCAGAAGTAGCCGCGGCCGTGCGGAAACGCTTCCTGCACGCATCCAGCGTGTTCTGGGGATCCTTAGGGATACCCCCAACCACGTCACCATCTCCAAACGGGTTCGAAACTACTGCGTTCGTGGACACCGAATACGTGGTAAAATTAATGACATTATGACTGAATCACCCTGTATATGAAGGGTTGAATTTATCATTCAGTAACAGTCTAACAATTCATGATCGCTACTCGGCTCCGTGAGTGCGCCGGGAGGGGTGGTCGAGGTGGTATCAGTAACCCGCGTAGCAGCGGACCTCAACGCGTACGGCGCTGTGGCTGCGCCGTGCCGCGTACTTCCGCGAGCCACCATCTTCGGTCCCTCAGACTCTTCGCGGAGCATCGATATAGCGTTGGCAGAAGAGGCCATTTCCTCTTTCACCCCGAATGTCGAGAGATCTTTCGCCGGCAAACAGGTGTGAGGGCAGTTCGTGTGACCGCTGGTCTCTCCGATTTGGGACGAGGTCTCGTCCAGCTCAGTCTTGATCATACTCACACGATCTAATTTATTATTCGTAGTGTTACCTTCGAGGGCACCAATCCTCGTAGCACTGGATATCGAAGTCGCATCGCAGGGGTTCATCTTCCCCGTACGACAATGTCGGAGCAAGCTCTTTTGCTCCGAAAGTCTTGTAGAGAGCACTGACTCTACTATTAAAATGTGGGTCTCTCGAGGGAGCCCTAGAAGCAAGGACAACTTCTTTACTAAATTTGGAAGTACGCCGCCACAATAACGTGCGTACTATTGCTTTGTGCCCGTGGGTCACAAAGTAAATGCCTCGTAGAGGTTTGACGAGGAAGGTTGCCTCGACGAGTGACCTCCTAGTAGTTTGACGAGGAAAGTTGCCTCGGATTTGCAGATCTCAATTGAGTCTGATTGAATAGGTCTCGTAGGAGCCTATGTATATATTTTGTACCTCGGGCGGTACGCAGGTCTCCGGAGGAGCCTGGAGTGTCACTGTGTCGATGTGAATGGCTATCGCACAGGATATTCGTCGGAGGTGGTCAGTCTGTTTTGATTCAGGGGGCTATCGAACAGGGTCTTCACCTCAGGCTAGGCTACCTCGGGTGGTATATCTCGTGAAGCGAGTAGTGGTTGCTAGGCACTATTAATATCACGTCGAGGAATGGCAGCCTCGACGGAAGCCTCGTGAAGCGAGCCTGTGAGCTTGAGCTCCAAAGTTCTTGAGCTTGATGACAGGGTTTTTTCAATCAAACCGTGGAAGATATGTTAAAAGTATATATTGAA